>NW_024882660.1:90000-226599 GCF_019059575.1 Amphibalanus amphitrite | reverse complement strand
TTTAGCGTGTGTTAACGGAACTTTGACCAGGCCATGCGTCACACACAAGTACCCAGCGTCTCACTGGCACTGCTGACCTGTGCCCGCCTCTGACCCTCCCATATCTGACCTCTGACCCGCCCGTCCACAGACCTCCTGACATCAGACAGCGGCCTCTACACGTGCACCGTCACATCATCATCGGCCAAACCTCTGCCTCAGCGCGCCTCACAGTCGCCAACCCGACCAACCCGAACGTCAACTTCCACCGTGTGGCCGAGCCGGATACCTACCCCTCTGCGCCTCAGCGACCGCGGTCACCGCACGGAACGAGACCTCGGTGACTCTCTCGTGGCGGCCCGGCCAGCAGATTGGCGCCTCGGCTCTGCGGGGCTACACGGTGGAGTACTACAGCCCGGATACAGCAGACGGCTGGGTGACGGCTGTGCAGAGAGTGGCAGCAGAGACGGTGACAGTCACCGGACTCCGTCCCGACACCACGTATGTGTTCGGAGTCCGGGCAGAGAACGGTCAGGGGTTATCCCCACTCTCCGAGCTCTCGACACCGGTACATACGCTCGAGGCAGCCACAGACGGCGCAGAGGACGCAGAGTGGCTGAGGCAGCCCTGCGACTGCAGGAGTTCACCGTCGAGCTGCGGAAGGCGACGCCGATCTCCTCCACCGCCGTCAGACTCACGTGGAAGGTTAGTGAGGTATAGCGCCGGATTCACGGGAGGGAGAGTTGGTGTTATTTTGATACGGTAAATTTTGAGTTGGATAGTGTAGAAGATTAGCGTTGATCGTTATAATTGGGTGATTCTTGGCATTAGTGATGTTTGTGTGAATATTAAGTGCATAATTAAATGGTTTTAGTGCGTAGCTTTGAGTGCATCTTCGTTAGTTAATCCCTATGTTAGCGTAAATTATTGTTATTCGACGCTCCGTAGGACGTTCATAAGACGTTTCACTTTGCGTTCCCTGCAAAACAGCTATTTAATTTGATGCAGTTACATCGCTTGGTAGGAACAGACGCACTCAAATTAATGAAGGTAGGTCGTCGACTTGCAATGCCAAGCCGTCTTCCATACATTGAATACCAAACTTTAGCACAAAGACCGGGCTTAATCACGGAGTGGCTGAGCTTGAACGTGTCAGTTGGCGTTGCAAATACGTTGCAAAATCTCGTTAAATATCACGAGAAACGCGGATGTGTCTGGATCAAATTAAAACAGCACTAGCTGAGGACAGTGTAAGTTTGAACCTCAAGATGCGATATCGTCCTTTGTTCCACCAAAGGCGCCGCCAACTTCTTAGCTGGTATTGAACTTTGACGGTTCGCTTGGACGAGTTGAAGGATGTGTCCAATATATCAGCCTAATCATGGACCGGATCCATCATTTCCGCGAAATTTGTCTCGCTACAACGCGTCCTTCCCCGTCAAACGAATCAAAACTCATTTTCAAGTTTTGACACGGATTTCCCAAAGAGGCCTTCATTACGCGATAACCGGAAATTGTTCTTCACGAATTCTGAGAACATGCTAAGCCGCATTAGCATTTCTTATTGGCTAGGATCAACGTTCTATGTATTCCACATACCACAAATTTCCCTTTCACTCGTCACTAACTTCCTCCCCTCCTCTCTCTTCCACAGCTTCTAACAAACTCGTGTTCATCGAGGGATTTCTGATCCGCTACCGTAACCTGGAGACGGGCAAATACGACGTGCTCAGCATCCACAACTCTGGCGGCAACGAGTACATCGTGGCCAGCCTCAGCAAGTTCACGCGCTACCAGTTCTTTGTGGTGCCGTTCTTCCAGAGCGTGCTGGGAAGGCCCTCCAACATCGAGGAGGTCCGCACCAACGAGGATGGTGAGTGAAGCGGGCGAGGCAGGGGACGATCATGATGTCGATGATGTCACCGTGATGTCTGACGGCATGTGTGTGGTCTCACCGTTGGAAGGTGGTTTGTATGAGTTGGTTCGTAGTTGATAGTTGAGTCAGAATGCTGCAAGCAGGTGTTGCTTCTTTTTGTCCAAACACGCTCCTCACATATGTTCTTGGTAATGGCTATATGGATACCGGGTACCGCCCGATACCACATATCTGGATAATGGATACCGTCTGGACCTGAAAATTAGGCTCGTTCTTCATTTCCCTGTCTTCGGTTCAACTTGTTTCAACCAGCCTGTTTCAACTTGCAAAGTTCACGGTTCAGACTACCACATCTGAACCCCCGCTCTACCATTCACTCCCCTAACCCTCTAACCCTCTCTCCGCAGTGCCGAGCGGCCCTCCGCTTCGCCTGGAGGTCAGCACCCTGAACTCGACGGCGGCCGGCGTATCCTGGCAGCCGCCGGCGCCGGAGCACCTGAACGGCGTCACCACCGGCTACCTGCTACACCTGCGCCAGCAGGCGTCCAGCTTCCGCTTCAACGTCACCGTCAACGCCACCACCACGCAGGTCAGGGCATATAATGTAGCATGGCGATCGTTGTGGCTCTTATGTTTCTGCGTTGTTTTATCAGAAGCGATTTTGCCTTTTCGCTGACGCCCCAAATTGGCTTACATAGACCATGGCTACCATGGGTTTGATTTACTTAATGTAAAATCCTATATTACTTTTGCGGAATGGCTTCTTGCACATTGAGCATTTGCTTTGAAATTGGTTATAAATTTACGGTATACCTAATGTCCTAGGCTTAGTTGTTGTGTTTCGCCGTAAAGTCACCATTGCAAAAGAAATTCACTAAACACTCCCACTAAACACCGTCTCCCTCCCTCACAGGTGATTCTGAAGAACCTGACCGCCGGGGCCGACTTCCTGATCCGCACTGCGGCAGTGAACCGCGCGGGCACCGGCCCCCTGTCTCCCGCGGTCGCCTTCTCCATGTCCCCGGGCGGGGCGGCGGCAGCGGCGGGGCGGGTGACGGTGTCGGCGGCCGGCGCCCGACCCGCGCCTGGCCTCACCGGTGAAGAGTGTGGTCAGTGAGGTGTGGTTCATCGCTCTGATCGGGACGCTCGTCGTGGTGGCGCTCACCGTCTTCGTGGTGGTCGTCTACTGCCGCCGTCGGGAGAAGAAGGCGCTGGGAAACCTAACAGGTGAGTGAAAAACGTATGGTTGAGTGTGTGTACGGACAAAAGACATGTGCCCGAAAAGAATACGCTCGACATTCCACGTCAAATAAGCTCATTTCTCACCGTTACGTAATCTTTAGAGCTATAATATTTCAAAAGCTTTAAGCATCATTCATGTGAAGTTTTAGAAACGTGGGCTTAAGTTACACAACTTTATAGTTAATGTGGGGAATGGAATGTTAAATGCCGGGATAACCAATGATGCACGCGACTTACCAGTCATGTGCCCGGCCTTTGATTCATTGAGCCGTCTCCAAACTGGCCATCGCGTGGTCTGTGATTCAATAGCGTGAGCACTGTATATCGTTTATCCGTGCCAAAACTAGCAGGGCGGTATTTCATTTCTTGTAAACCTGCGTGCCATTAGGTTTGGCTGGGAATTCGAGACCATTGTGAGGTCATCAGGATCGCGCAGGTGCTATCGGTGTGAATCGATCATTTTTATCATTTATTAAGCAAAACAGAGATCTAGAATTTCACCGGAAACCATCAGTAGACCTCAAATAGTTACACATCGCTTTGGTCTTTCCAGTATCATCTACAACAAAGGTAAACGAATGCTCTTTGATCTAATCCATTCCGGCGCGATACGACCAACCCTCCCCCCTCTGACAATATCTGACTCCGCCTCTGCTGTGACCCGCCAGTGACCTCTGGGAAGCCGGACGACATCTCGCTGCTGCCGATGCAGGGCGAGCGCGGTCCGCTGTGGATGGACGCCTCGTTCCAGCGCGGCGACTGGCGCGGCCAGTTTCAGAAGGAGCCCGAGACCAAACTGCTCAACTGTGACGTGGGCCTCGTGAGCTCCGAGTACGCTGAGCTCGACCAGAGGAACGTCAGCACGTTCTACGGCGCGCCCGTGGCCGGTCACCGGGCCGGACAGGTGAGGAACTGGGAGAGAAGGGCAGCAATAGGGAGGGATGAGACGGGGATGGGTCTACCATAGGAAAGCATGCTGCCTGTGTGGCATAAATGGAATGACCACGTTGTTGTGCATAGTGTTTGAGAAAGAAAGTAACGATTTGTTGCAAGATAACGATATGCTGGATTCGGAAAAAGACCAGAAGTGCTGGATTGTCCAGAAATCACTGACAGTTTAGTGGCAAGGAGATGTTACTTGGAGGATGGACGGGAAAATGGATTGAGCAAAAATCATTACACGGCTTGTTTCGGATTTTCATCAACCTTACTACTCGACACTCGTGTCCTACAATCGACTCCGACGCAACCACTCAACACGCCCCACTGAGCCCCTCCATGACCGTTCGACCCGCTCCTCAGGAGGACCCGGCTCCGTACGCGACCACTATGCTGCTGCCTGGCTCGGCGCGCCACCCGCTGCCGCCAGCTCCGGCTCGGACGAGTCCACGCCGCGCCGCTCGGCCTCCTCCGACCACTCGGGCCAGGTGAAGAGGTCCGGGTCGGACTTCTGCTCCGGACCCCGGCAGCTCTGGCTCCGGCTCCGGAGGCAGCCAGCACAGAGGTGGGTGGCCGGAGAGGCGGGGAGAGACGGTGGGGTGTAGCGGAGGAGCGCGAAGGCAGAGAGGAGGCTATTTTTTGGGTTAGGCCCTTTCGGTCTTACAAGACCATTTCAGAGCCGGAATGATGATAGGAATTAGGGGGAGACATTGGTCTGGGCGGGCACCCTAGTGAGTCGCCGGGGCTGAGCCCGTCCAGAGGACAGGCCACCCAGCCCCAAGGCACTCACTGCACCCGGCTACGGGGTGCGCTCCCTCGGGAGCAGCGGTGCCGCTCCAAGGGAGCAGCCCGCATGAGATAAACTTGCCTGTCTAGCCCGGAGGGGGGCTGCGGCGTGGAGGAGAAGGATTTCAGTATCCTGAGGATAGAAGCACGGAACCGTGACACAAGCTTGCACAGGGGCTGACATTCCTCCTTTTCACCCCGCAGGCTCGCGGACGCCGTGTTTCGAGGCACACCCCGGTATGCCCCCGTCTCTCGACTTCAATGAGTTCGCGCCACCGCCGCCGCAGTTCCCGCCACCGGACCTGACGAGTGGCGCGCGCGCCGCGCACTTCGCCCACCACCCTCAGTCCGGCTCGGCCGCCTCTGTGCGCGGGCTGGGCTCTCCGCGATCGCAGCGCCGCCACGCGGCCAGCTCGGGAACTGGTAGTTCGCGCTCGGCCCGCTCGGCGTGCGGCCGTCAGCCGCTTTACAACGTAAGCGGCGAGCCGCGAGGAGAGATGCGAGCGGAACCCAGCTGCGGTGAGGACGATTACGAATACGAGGCGGCACCGCTGATGAGTCGCGGCGGTCGGGAGCGGCGCGGGCGACCTTCCCGCGGCGGCGAGCCGCGGCTGCAGCTTCAGGAGCGTCCCGGCGCTCCTCACCTACAGCTGTACGGCGCTCCTGAGGAGTCAGAGCTCTCCGAGCGTGCCAGTCCCGAGTCGTCGGTGAACGGCGAGGCGGGCGGCAGCTGGGAGCCCACCTCCTGTGACGAAGAGAGCGAGCTCAGTGACACAGACGTCGGCTACAACGAGGCGGTGCTGCGCGCGGCTCAGCAGGCCGGGATCACGGTGTCGGGCAGCCGGTCGGGGCGGCGGCGGCACTCTCCGCACCAACACTACTCGACAGACAGCACGTACCAGGGCCGGCCGGCGCGGCACCACCGGAAGCGGGCCCACCCGGCGGCCAGCAGCCTCGACAGGGCGCACCCGCCAGGTACGTGTCCCATCTCTCCTCCCTAGACTGGCGCCACGGTCGACTTAGATATCAAGGTCAGAGTACGCTTGTTCAGGATAATGGTCTTAGTTCTTTCTGTTCCATATCTACTAGAGTTGCAAAGTTTTCCCCAAAGGCTGCTACCGGCACCGCCCCGCCCCACAAAAATTTTCTGGGATACCGGCATGCTACCACGCCCCAAGCAAAAAAACCGCCAAATTACCGGCATACTAAAAAACCTGCATTCTTGATTCTAGCTTACCCCTACAAGAGATGCCACATTTTGGCATGCAGTACCTGTCCCACCCAGCAGCCATCCATTGTCCAACCACAAATACCAGCAGGCTGATTTTGGCTGAGTTGGCCCCACAACCCACAATTTTGAAACTCAATTTCAGTCTATAACTGTTAAAATATCACCTGTAATCAAAGCGGTATTGCCTACAAAAAACTAACACATTCAGCAAAAAGGCGAGGACAAAAAGAACTTGAATTACTGAAATGTGTTTTTAAAGACTGGACAGTGAGCACTGAGCAGTAATCACATTTACATTTCACAGGTGTTCTACTTTTCCACATTTTCCTAAAATGTTGCAGGCCCCAGCCAAATGTTTAAAATCTAGATGGTCAAAACATAAACAAGTACAGATTCGGCCATCTTCCTAACTGAGGAAGCGAGATCAACATCTACTGTTTCCTATCCACCATGGCTTGCTGGTTCGTGAATAAGATACGAATCATGTAAAAAAATGAGTTAATAACTCACTGGTCCTGAGAACAGTCACCAAACAATATGTATAAAAACGATATCTTCCATCCTCTCCAACCTCAAACGGGAACAAACAGAAGGTTATGAAGGATTTCGAAACAAATGCGCCATAACAGAGGCTTTTAACCAGCTGAATAAAACGCTGCAAAAAAAGGTTTACGACTGCAAGCCACTGCCTCGTGAATGATTATATTAATAAAAATTATCCAACACAATATTAAATTATAATGAAATCAACAATGTGAGTGTAATTCACTACAAGAATATTCATTTCTCTTCAGTTATTCAACCAAAAAAGGGTATATGAATAAATACCTATTATGTCATCAGATTACATCCATTCATTAGGGGAGAGAGCATCTCAATCTTAAAAGTAAATCCTTGGTTGTATTATTTTGCGCCACTTCGTGTCAATTTTGCCTTCATGATGTGTTTTCTTGTAAAGATAAGACAAAATGTCAGTTCAAATCCATTTTCATTTAATTATGGGACCAAAGCCAGGCTCAGGGCTACCTGACACCTGCCTTTTCAGCTGGATTGTCAGTGTCAAATTCTTTGTAGACTGTAGAGTTTCTCAGACCACATCTCATGATCTCAAGACTCAAGGCCAGTTTCCAAACAATGTGTTTTTTGGTGTTTTGATTCTGCCTTTTCCCCTAGGGAATGTTGTCATGAACATTTATTTATTTTATTGTGTTATACATATTACCTACCATTAGACTTACTAATTGATCGTGCTTTTGCAACATGAATGAGTACTGTTAGAAATCGTGCACACGTCCTTGTATTCTGCTCCAATACACTTCAGCTTACCATTCGTGGTCAAGCGCACCGCCTGACTGACTCACACACATAACTCACTTCAATCGTCGACTCAATAACAATAATCGACACACATTATGAATAACACGTGCGCCTTCAACACTGGCGTCCCGCGTCTTCTATATTCCTAACAGTACCATTCCAATTCTTCCTTTTGTAGACCACAGTAGATTCTTGACAATTCTAATTATAACCAAGCCTGTGAAATGCTGAGGTCCATGTGTTACCCCTACCCTTAGCAATGGAACTTCTACCACAAAATGTATCTTGCAGTGGTTAATATTGCTGTTTTATTACAATTTGAGAGCCCCTTAGTGTCCAAAGTTTGAATCTTTGCTGATTTTTTTTTGCACAAAATCAAAAATACCGGCATGCTACCGGCAAGACATGCCAGATACCACGAAAAAACCTGCGGTAGTGAAAAAATTACCGGCATGCCGGTAGTGCGGTAGGGAAATTCTGCAACTCTAATATCTACAATGTAATATCAGCCAGACACAAGGCGCCTTTGTTTTGTATGACGTCTGGCGTTGGATATGATCTACAGCGAAGTATCTTTTCATTATCATTTCACCGACAGGGAAGTGTCGTGAAAATACACCAAACATCCATCAGTAACTGTAACGGTTCCTGCCTCACCAGGAATAATAAATCACTGCATGCCTCATAACTCTGTAAATGTCTTAGATTTCCCCCGGGCCTTTGTCCAGCATTCCGCAGTCCGCATTTCCAACATTCAAACGGCTCTACCCGTTCACAGGACCTGCGCCGGAGAGCTTCGCTCAGCGTGATTACCGCCTGGGGGAGGGACGCGGGGTAGACGAGAGTGGTCCCTTGCTGGTCAACGGCGCCACGTGAGCAGCTGATTGTGCTCACGGACCGGCAATGAACACGACGAACTGAACAGACTCATCGTCGAGTCCGATATCCGGCTCCCGAGTCAGGCCGGCTGATGGCTCAGAGTGAGATGAGCTAGAACCCTCGGCGAGGGAGAGTCAGTGTGCTAGTGAAGACTCGTGACGAGACATGCTTGTGCCACGATGCGCGTTTGTAAGCAGTGCGGTGCGCTAGTTGATATTGTGATCCGTATATTACGTTGTGCGCGCTTTGAGATTGTGTCCATTCATGTGATTTTGTTAAGCCTGCTTTTTACTTTTATAGAAGCGTTTTTTCATAGTTTCACATCGCTGCGTCCTTTCTCCCAGTCTGTTTTGTTCAGACAGTATGCTTAGTCTCATAGGTTTTCTACGCTTGTTACCGACAATACCATAACCGTTTTTCAGGCTTCTGTGATCTTTTGATCATCATTGATCACCGGCCCCGTATGACCACTTTTGTCGCCCCCTGGCCTGCCGTTGTTCCATTTGAACACCACTGTTGCAAACTGACTTTTCTGCGTGAACCCATTTAGCGAGCTGTCCGAGGTCCTCTCTGTGTGCGTGTTGGTCTTCTGTAGTGCTGATAACAGTTGGCATTGTTACCTATTGTCAGGTGCACCCGACAGTAGCGCTCGGGCCCGAGCCGAGAGGCGGCGTGTGTTTTGTGCGTGCACAACCGGCGTAGGAGGGCGCACGGGGCGCTCGCTGCGCCGACCGACCCTGCCGCTACCCTCGGCGGCGGTGGGGAGAGAGTAGAGACCGCTACCATCCTGGTAGAGACCGCTACCATCCTGGTGACGCACGTACAGGCTGTGATAATTTATACACACGCGTCTCGGTGTGTGAGGCGGAGAGCGCCGGCGCGCAATAATTCCCCTTGTGATTGTGCGAGGACCGGACAGCGGCGGCGCGCGGCGGTGGCGGCGGCCCGATCTACTAGTCACGAGCTCAGACTCCCTCTCGGCTCCGTCAGATGCTGCTACTACCGCCGTGCTGCCGCCTCGCTCCCGTCCCCCTCTATCTCCAAGTGAGCGCGCTTTGTCAGAATATACGATCCAGATTCGTGCTGGCTCTTTGACGGTTGTGTCAATCGGACTGCAGAAATATCGGGCTCTCGAGGAGTGGAAACCATCGCATCGAGAGCAGCTAGGACGCTGGAAGGAGGTGTTTCGTAGAGGATCAGGAAGATAATGGTCCGCATGTTCCCTGATAATACAGACAGTTCGACTAAGTTTGGAGATATAATTGTATACCGGCGAAACGTAACGATAGCTTTTCTGCTACGCAACAGCCGTAACGATCCTTCTTCCGTGGAACGATTCTAGTTGGCTAGGTGTTCGAATTTAGTATCGATGCTCTAATTATGTGCGTTTGACAAGTTTTAGCTGACTGACGTGCCTACAAAAGAAAACAACTAATTTCCATGCACTGCGCCTACAACTAATCTAAAAAGCAGGGAGAGAGAATCAGCACGATAGCTTAGCTGTCACTTCCCTGGAAACGAAATAATGATGAAAAACTCCATTGTCAATAAGGTTTTCGACAAAACCACACATCATTTGTCATATGGCACCCAGATTGTTGGCAGACAGAGTGCCATCCCTTGCCGTATGCAGGAATTTCAGCTGGTGAAACCACCTCCACGGGACATAAAACTATTCACAACAGCTGTACCGTCCGTTCTGTCGAATCATGGTGGGCATAGCTCGTGGCCAGCGAACAAAGGTCACGCGCTCAACTCTCAAGTCGCTAAGTGGTCGACCTTATCTGTAAGTGTAACTGCAGTGACGTTAGAGGAACTCCTCCCAAACGGACTTCTCCCGGCACGTGACGCTTCACAGTGGTATGGTCACATAACTACCGACTGTGAGTCGGCTAATTTTGTCTGAGACTCCTCGCCGTGCCTTATATGAAGGGTCGTAGGGAGCGAAGTTCGAGCAACATTGCTCTTTAGGAAGGTCGTTTGTCTCACCATCGGGACGGCACTCGAAACCATTAACGTCACAGATTAGCGATGACTTGGGGCGCACGAGAATGACGCCACATCGCACGTCATAAAATAACATCTGAGGTAAGACGCTCCTCGATTCTGAAAGATCTTAAAGCGAGCTATCTATTACTTTTTCCGCGTCTTTTTAGCTGTCTTACGTTCCGAGATAACTTTTTGCGGCCAAAGTTGCGATATTTTAGAGTCGTGCTGATTTTCACTCACTTTTTAGAGTTCTTTTGCCTGAGGTTCACTTTTTAGAGTCGTGCTGAGGTTTATATATCTCAGCATAACTCAAGTAACCATCCAAACATATCCAGCATCCACCCCATCGAGACGAAGTGACCCTTCTTAAAGGAAAAAGTCTCTGAGGGGAACTGGGCGGCCCTTTAAATCAGCACAACAGGCAAACAGGATCTGCAGAAAAGTCCGCACGGTTCGTCGGAAGGTCATGTCAGGCTCAAAAGAAACGATACATACGATTCGAAAGCTGACTGTAAGCTGAATCCAACAACGTAGTTTTTATCAAAATCGATCAATGGCTTTTTCTGGAAATTGCGTTTTTGTTAAAACTTTATATTTCTGATTCAACGGGCTGTCCGGGCATTCCTGAAAACATAAACATGCTTATTTCGAGTTCCAGTGAAATCTGAACGCCAAAAGAACAATATGTAGCGAAGCAATGTTTCCAAACACTAATACGCATATTAAATACGCATATTAAACACGTCTAATACGCATATTCCACTTCCAGGCAAGTTTCGTGAAGAAATATGGCATGACGTCTGAACTATGGCATTTTGATATTGGTCCACTCTTTTAGGGGACAGATGTTATTCGATAACCGTTTCGAAGTTTCTCTAAACGTTCTCATTCTTGCATTGAGTGGTTATCGTACCTACATGTCTTTTCCCAATTTTAGTGCGTTTTGCTACACTAATAACAGAGCTGGGAAATTTTTGCCTCGGACGGGATGCGCGGAGAAAAGTGGACTGCGGGCAGTGGGCAGCTCCAAATTCCATAAGTTGTTTCCATTCGGAATTCGGATGACAAGCGTTATTAATGCTGAAATGCACTACCATGTGTTTAACTCCTGTTTACACATGGTAAGTTTAATGTTTGTCCCCTCCGTGGCCGAGTGGATTAAAGCGCCGGAGTCCGACGCTTTGCCGGTAGTGAGAGCCCGGTTCAAGCCCCGGCGCGGGCGGCCACATTTAGCTCCTACGTGTAATGGCGTGCGTGTCTGTGGCAGGGGCCGCACAGAAGCCAGGTAACGTGAGTGAGCGAAGGGGGCCGTGTCCAGTCGTGAGGGCACGTTAAACGTTCGGACAAAATTCTGCCATACAACTGGAATTGCGCGATCGGGTGGTGGGGTCAGGGTCAGCACAACAAGCCATGCTTAGTGCGGGCTCTGATTCCTCAAATCCACCCATTCAACCATTCGGACTAAATTTATAAAAAAAACTCGGCCGCGTTTCGGTTTACAAAAAAAAAACTCATTCAGTGTTTTTCCATGATTGTCCTTGTACCATTTGTTTACCTATAGATGGAAAGATGACATAATAAACATCCATCCTCGTTTAAATCTCGTTGTTCAAAATCAAAACAACTTTATTCGTAGATGAGGCATCTCATGTCGAGGTATGTTCTCATGTCGAGGCAAATAAATCGCCGGTGTGCTGTTTGAACCGGGGCTTAGGGCAAAATGGCTAAAATACATAAGTCTAAGGGTTTGCCAATACCTATCTCCTATCCTACAAATTATGGGATGTGAACGCCCTTGGGAATGAAACAAAGCTGAAACAAAAGGCACTTTAATTGGGATGATATTGGTATAGGAAGAATCTTTCCCAAGTTTGAAAATGAAGGGTCAGTGTCGTAAAAAAGCGTTAGGGTAGCCCCTTTGCCCCGGTCTCCACTTCCTATCAAGCAGCACATGACACATATAAAGTAAATCGGGTATTGGATTGAACTCTAATTGTGTTCGTCGTCTAAGAGTGATAAAGAAAACATAAATGACTTTGTTCATACTTCATAATTTCGAAATGTCATGCATAGCTGACGGCGACCTATTCTGCAATCTCTCACTTGCGAAATCACGCTCAACCGCGAGCTCACTCGAGAAACATATCGATCGCATGTCGAGATAAAGACAATACTGTATCTTATCCGTTGGATGACACTAGCCCCACGCGCCTGGTGGTAGGCTGCGCCGCAATGCACCGACAATCCTGCCGCTAGATGGCACTAACTCTGAGCGCCTGGTGGTAGGCTGAGCCGCAGTGCACCGACAATCCTGCCGCTAGATGGCACTAGTGATGGACGCCTACATGGGCCATACAATACATGCCTAAGCGGCCATACATGCAATAAAACAGTGGGTTCTCGAAAGCAACGTTACGGAATAGAGTGAATGCTGATTGCTGATACGATTGCCCCGGTGCCCCCCCCCCCCTTCCGCTTATGCTTCAAGGGACGAGCTATCGCCGTACGCTCAAAATGTCGGAGGAAATTCTACGCTGGTGTGACCCATAAGAATTCATAAGGTCACAATATCAGTATCCTTGCTTTTATTTCAGTTTCAGCTAAGGATTATAAAGGCCAAGCCTTTTTGAGGTCGAAAATGGCAAAACGTGACGTCATCCTAACTTCATTTGTGACCAACCCATCATAGCCTGTTTTTTTTTTCACAATATGTAAAATTGGTGCCCGGAGCGGTCCTAAAAGTTTGGTGACGATATCTGCAGTCGTTTAGGAGACATTACGGAAAAGGACAGGGAGGCGTTTCGCCCCCCCCCCCCACCCACGTTAAGGGGGCGTGGGTTATTTTTTTTCACGGGAAAGCTTACCTACATCTATTTATTTATGGCAGGGGGGTTGTTTTCATTCACCCCTCAGGTTTTTTCGAGAATATCTTCAAAACGGCTGGAGCTAGAAAGCTGAAATTTTCCTAAAACTTAACTGGGCACATTCCCTGAAAATTCAAAGTTGATACGTTTATCAGAGGTGGTTCCAGGGCATGGGGAATTGGGAGGTCGTATTCGTGAAGCGAGTCATTTGGGTGAAGATCACGATGCTGATGCATAATAACTGCAGTTGCCGGCCGCTTGCATTCAGTAGATAAGCTTATATCTCAGCTTCCAATCGTCCAATCGACACCGTTACAAGCACCAATCGATAACAAATTTAAATACCTAGCCAAGTACCAAGTACCTACTTTAACAAGTACCAAGTAGCCAAGTAAGTAGTTATTTCTGCATGCACTTATGTAGTTACATGTACTTTAGCAGTTTTTTCGCAAATGTCTCAGCTGCCAGACGTCCGATCGACACAGGACGGACACCAATCGATCCCAAATTTTATGCTTGAAGTTATTTTTTGGCCAGCAATAAGTACAGCCCTCAGCACACTGCTAGGTATTCTTTTTTTCGACAAAACCGATAATACCTCAAATCAAATACTTTGTTATCATTCAGTTGGAAATTATTGCACATAAATGTGCCACATGCTCCACTTGTTCGATTGTGCCTAACAATATCCCTGAACAATGTATACGCATAGTGTAGTAACAAAAAACAAAGGTTTGGTCGGATGTCTATCCGAACACCAATCGAACTCATTTTTTTAAACTTTCAAGCATTTTGGCAAGTGACAAGTACATGTGCAAGTACAGCAAATTCTTCGTGAAAATCTCAGCTTCTAGAAGTTAAATTGACACAGGACAAACACCAATTGATCCCAACTTTTATAGTTTCAAGTTTTTTGGTAGGTAGCAAGCATATTGGCTCTGGCAAGTAGGTACAGCAAGTTTTTGGCGTATATCTAGGCTTCTAAAGTCCAATAGACACGGGAAAAACACCAGTCGATTCTAAATGTTATGACTAATCATTTTAAGGCCAACGCAATGCGAAGCGAGCGCAAGATATCTTGTAGTTGTACCTATTTTTGTTTAGCTTGAGACCGTCCGACTCGACTGCACCTGTGCGGGTCGGGTAAGTCATCGTGTGACTTTGTTTACCACTTTACGGCCGCCGAGCCGTCCAGCAGCTGCTCTGTACGGATTTTATCCATCCTAGCAGGAATTAATCTCACCCTACGCTACATTTACCTACTAACTTCATTCAGACTTCAAATGGTTGGGCTAAGGGTGTTTGATCCCTGACAACATAGTTGGCTCCCCTGTTTGGATGTGCTGGACAATTCTACGTGAAATGGATGTCAAAAAAGTAGAAATCGAAACACTCTTAATTCCTGCTAGGATGGCATAAGTCCCTACGGTGAGCTTGCCGTGCGCTGCTGTCGCAGGGCGGAGCAGCGCTGCGGCGCAGTCTACCCGGCGGGCGCTCGGCCACGCCGCGCGGAGCGTTCCCTTATTGGCGGACCGTGGGTCACGTGACCAGCGGTCGATGTGGGGTCAGGGCCGCGGCGGCGGGACACTCTGGCACGAGAGTTGGTGGGGACCGAGTCGTTACCCGTATGGTGAGTTTATCGGGGTCGGACTGCTTAGCCGGCTCCGTCAGCTCGCTCCACGGCGCAGCAGCGCGACTTGTTGAGAGCCGGTGAATGGGACTGATGTCCTATTCTAAGGTTATGGTTGCGCTGGGCCGTTTACCAGGGAGGTTGAACTGCAGTCCTTCCACGACTTTGGCAGCCCACCTTTCCCGACCTGTCTCCATCCCAGTGTCAATAATATCATGAGGCAGGACCTAGCGAAACGGGTGTTTTAGCGCGACACGACCTTACCGTGGTTTGATCCCTCGCCCGTGCTGGTGGTTTGCCAGCCACGAACGGCAAATTGGGGATTTGGCCCATGGTCGAGCTAGAGCTGCGCGAAAAACTAGCGTGCTGTCAGTGACGAAAGGACCGGGTGCACTATAATTAGGCTCAGTTCCTCACACATCGTGACAGGTAGGTATTTGCCCAGTCCTTTTGGGTCTTAGTCGTAGCCCACTGCGTTGATTTCGTCACTTTCTGTATCTTCTGGCAGTATCTGTGCTCTATAGAACTTCGCTTAGGATAGGTACTCAAAGGTTTATTCGCAGAATAGGCAAAACAGTTTCATAATATACATACATTCATACATACATTCATACATACATACATTCACAGACATATTCATAGAAATAGACTAAGTATCAGTAATACAGTCGTATCTATCACATAAAAACCTTTGTGGTCACGAATCATTTCCGGGAGCACTCTTCATGACGTATGTATTCTACCCTTGCGTAGGAAGTAGAAACACTATCCCAAAGTTTTCATCAATCCCTAAAAAGAATCGGGTTCGATATCCAGAGGTTCATCTCTCACATGCCCTCGAGGCTTGAACGTGAGCGTCGCCGTGAGGCCGACGGAGACCATGCCTCCGGCAACAAGGTACAGCTCTGCGAAACCCAATTGCTCAAACACCACCTCGGAAGCGTAAGCAACCAGCGGCAAGCACAGCGCTGCAGTCAGGAAGATGACGCCGTAGATTTGTCCCGCGTGCTTGGGACCGAACGTCGCCGCGGTGCCTGTCAACACTACTGAGTAATTGCCCGATGCGCAGAAAAAGATGCACCATAACCAGACGAGGAACACCCCCTGAGTGGTAAGAGACGTCGAGGGGAAGGTGAACAGCAGGGCGCCAAAAAGACCACTGAAGAGAACCATTGTGGGCTTGTAGCCCCAGACGTCGCACACGAGGCCCCACACCATGCGTCCGAGCATGTTGAATACAGAAGAGCCCATGCCCACCATCGCCAGGAAGTGGTCGTCCTTGATGAATGTCTGTCCAAATGCCTTCCAGAATGAGTTGATCATGGTCATACTGTAGGCGTTCATGACAAAGCCGAGTAAGAGTTGAAGTGTTTGAGCGGTTAGCAGATCTTTCCTCCATGCTTTGGGATCGTCTGCTTCAGCCCCGTTCGTGAAGTCTTGCTTTTCCGGCAAGCTTTCGCCGGCATCTTGAGCTCCCGGTGCGTCGCCTTTCACTTCAGTCTCCTCAGACAGTTTTTCACCATGTCCTGGTGGCGGACGACGCACGCCCAGCACTCCACACAACTGCAGAGCAGCACAAATCGCACCCTGTATCAGAAACAACGACGGCACACGGTCCAGCAGCGCATCGTCGTGGAAGAAGCCGTCGTCCTCTGTCGAGACGTTCTCTGGGTTCAGGTAGCTGGTCTGCACTGAGGTGAGGATGATACTGCCGAGGCCGTAACCGCCTATCACAAGACCGCTAACCATGCCGCGGTTGTGAGGGAACCACTCGTGACCCATCACCATTGGCGTGGTGTAGGCCAGACCAACGCCGAAGCCACACATCAAGCCATACGACAGGGTAGTGGCGGCAAACGAAGTCTGTATGGTGAGACACGTGAGTGCCATACCGACCGAGGAGAGCACACTTCCAGCGAGGATCGTCAGACGAGGCCCAAATCGCTGGCAGGCGACGCTCCCAAGCAGCACTCCCGGTCCTTGTGCGACACCCTGCACGGATCCGATCCACGTGGTGTCGCCGTAGTCTACCGACAGGCCGAGCCGCACGTGCAGGTAGGACGTCATGTAGGTGGTGAGGTTGCCGTATGTGTACATGATGCCCAGCGAGAGGTGAACCAGGAATCCAGCGGCCACGGAGATGACGCCGCCGCGCGGCAGGCGGCGCGCTCCATCCCAGAGACGCCGTGCGCGCGAGCCGACGTCCATGTCGTCCGGTCTGCTGATCTGCTATCTCTGCAGTGAGTTTCCCTTGAACCGCTACCGCTGCCGCTGTACTAGACCTCCGCGAACCCGCTGTCGACAAATGCGTATGGTAAAGTGAGTTATAGAATTGTCGTGAACGTTACACATGGTAGTACGGTCGGCTACAGTTTGATCAACAGGGACTCTTATTGGCCCATGCATCACTGGAGTGATGCATTGCCCAGCATCCAAATCGACCCTGCACCAGTATTTGAAGACTACCTTGAAGCTGAAGTGCTCAGCCTCAGGATGCAGACCTGGCTTCCGTGGTCCAGAAGTGCAGGCAGCTGGATTTCGCCAAGATCCACAAACACTGGACCATTCAGGACTAGATGTGCGTCCTTTTTAGTGAAGAGGTGCCCTTTGTGCTCTTTAGGTCCCGAACTACCAGAACGATCGAAATGTGGGCCAACAGCAGCTCTGAGGAGTCCGCTATCGAGATCGTGAAACATCTGCTGAAGAATCTCATGTGGAGCATGATGAGCTACAGAGGCTCTCTGATCTTTACGAGGTGCCGCGGGGACAGACCGTGACTGCTGATTACTATGTCAGGGAGGTGCTGAAGAAGATTGCTGCCACAAATATGCTGAGGAAAAAGGTAAATGGTTCAAAAACCAGTCAAACTTTCGTCGGATATGTCCAGGGCTACTTTCCAGCAAGAAAGGGCTCCGAGCTTATCACGCCAGGAAGACCCAGGACTGGTGCCGAGCGAGGTTCCCAGGCCTCTGGGAGAAGGGGACATGGTCTGGCAACAGTCTGGACCTGTTCCCGATACAAATTATCTTGACGATCGTCAGAAAAGAGCTCAGCAAGCTTCCACCGGCTAGCTCAGCTCAGAGAGGAGGCTGCTAGAAGTTATAAACGGCATGGCGTAGTTTCAAAGGAGAGACTCTTGAAAACCTGAAATAGTGAAACGTGACACGCTGGAGGCCGTGTATGCGACTGAATGGGGACTATGATAACATGAACCGTGAAATAAATTCGAGTACTTTATAAGTTATTGAGGATAAAGCAGTCGCGCATCAATTTCGGAACATCCTGTAGGTTAGGCTAACAGCATTTGGTGCAATACGAAGTAAGGGAACCGTGCGCCGAGTTCTCACCTGAAGTGGTAGGTACACCTGATCGGTGTATGAACGAGTCCGCGGATGGTCGATCGCAGCGAGAGACACGCCGATGGCAGTGCTTGTGCCGACTGCCTCCGTGCTCCCAGAGCTCAGATTAATAAGCGCTCAGATTAACAATGCGTACGTATCTCCGCACTTGAGCATGATAATTAAGATCTCCCGAAAGTATCGGTGCATTTAGAGGACGGCGCCACCTATCCAAGCCTCGGTCGAGCGGAAAAGTTTGAGGGTCACCACAGCGGGCTCTTGTCTGAAAGTTTCTCGTTAAGTGGGTGGCCACGGGCCGTGCGTCATCAGACACTCTGGAGCGCACTTGAGGAATATTGTACTTGAACGACTATGGGCCCAAAACTAACGGTGTCTTCTAAATACGGTGATAGGGTTCAAGCAGTTAACACGCGCTTCGTTGGACTATTCCCGGATGCTGCCGCCAGTTGGGATCTTATCATGGTAGCCATGACACGCGTAGTTTGTGATCAATCGGAATCCATTCTTCGCCAGCTGGGCTCCAAAGCCAATAATGCAGAAACACTGACCTTGACTAGACCTGTGACCTGCTAACAAAAAAGATGTGCACAATGCCCCTAAGATCCTTCTTGTGAGCTTTCTATTACCGCTTTCTCCTCTTTCTACGGCCATCCGTTCGGAAGTTGACAAGGGGCACAACCTGTACCCCTCCCAGCAGGACGATTTCGGCTAAATAGGTACAATAGCTCGGCGTGGGTTAGGTATAGGTATAAGTAATTATCATGAGTAAGGATGATTTGCAAACAGCGCACAGGTGCTGAGGAGTTCCATCCCCGGAGAAAATACATGCTGCTGTGTCATGTGTGGCAGTCCCTCCGTTATCAGATCAGGGTCGAGTGCCCAGATAGCGGTGGTGTTAATCTGGGCCAGGTGGCAGTCAGCCGGTGGAAGTGACGCAGACGGGTCTCGGCGATCGCAGTAGGACACGTATAAATACTGCAGCCAGGTGTGTAATAGGGTGCAGGAGACAACAACTCGTAACACGATCCTGTTGTCAATTAGCATGCTGCTATAGTTATGCTATTAGCACAGCCAAAGCACGGTTGTATGCATGCATACGACGAGTATAGCTATGTGCATGGATCCGGGGGAGGGATCTTGGATTAGATCCCAAGGATTTTGATGTCGGATCCAATGGGATCATAGAGATCTGGCTCTCATATTTGTGAAGAGATCCATTGGGACCATAGATAAGATCTGAGCCCATTTTTTGTCTTGAGATTTGGTGAGATCATATATCATCACATTTGTCGAAAATATTCAAGGATCGCATGCTGAAATACGTATATAGTTCTGCTTCAGGGATATGTGATCGCACATTTCAGTACATAGTTTTGTGGCATTTAGGTGTTGACATGAAATCACATAGACATATGGCTGCAGAGGTTGCATATGGTGGGATCCACTCGGAGCATGTATTCATGTTCTTTATTTTTTCGTCAGACCCTATGCAATCATGTATCTAGGACATATTTTCTTATATTTTTTATAGGTTCCAACGGATACACAGATCATAGTTCGTCGTTTGTTTTCAGATCAACTGGGATCATAGATCCAGCGCCCAGATCCACGCACATGTATGGTTGTAGGTATGCTGCAACAATTAGTTTACAATTAGTTACAATTAGTTACAATTAGTTTTTAGGACCTATGTAACGGGCAGCATGATAAGTCCCAACAATATAAATGTCATTTTTTGTGATGCAATGAGATGTAAGCGGAATGTTTGAGTGGACAATGGACATATTATTTCATAGAACATGATTTTTTCTCATTCCATCCCACTGAACGTAAATAAATCATAGGCACATTACGATCCAACGAATTATTTGAACAAATTAACATTGCAAGCATTATCAGAGAGCGCAATACATATCGTTTTGGCGGAACCATTTCAGCCAGATATCGATCCAAGCGCAATCTGTTCAAACACATGACCGAGCCGTATCTCATGCACAATGCGCACGCCTATCATATCGCGATACCAATTCCGTATCTCATCAGCTGCATTTGTTGACAGCGGTCCAGCAAAGGCCAACTTCCGCTGTAGCGGCTCAGCGGTGTCTCAGCACAGTCAGCAGGTCGGCAGACGCACGGACGACATGGACGGCGGCTCGCGCGCACGGCGTCTCTGGGATGGAGCGCGCCGCCTGCCGCGCGGCGGTGTCATCGCCGTGGCCGCTGGATTCCTGCTTCACCTCTCGCTGGGCATCATGTACACATACGGCAACCTCACCACCTACCTGACGTCCTACCTGCACGTCCGGCTCGGCCTGTCGGTGGACTACGGCGACACTATGTGGATCGGGGCCGTGCAGAGTATCTGTCAGGGTCCGGGAGTTCTGCTGGGAAGTGTCTGCTGTCGCCGATTCGGGCCTCGTCTGACGATCCTTGCTGGAAGTGTGCTCTGCTCGGTCGGAATGGCGCTCACATGCCTAACCGTACAGACGTCGTTTGCCACCACGACGCTGTCGTATGGCTTGATGAGTGGGGTCGGTATCGGCCTGGCTTACACATCGCCACTGATGGTTGGTTACCAGTGGTTCCCGCACAACCGCGGCGTGGTCAGCGGTGTGGTGGTCGGGGGTTACGGCCTCGGCAGTATCATCCTCACCTCAGTGCAGACCAGCTACCTGAACCCAGAGAACGTCTCGCCAGAGGACGACGGCTTCTTCCACGACGATGCGCTGCTGGACCGTGTGCCGTCGTTGTTCCTGATACAGGGTGCGATTTGTGCTGCTCTGCAGTTGTGTGGAGTGCTGGGCGTGCGTCGTCCGCCACCAGGACATGGTGAAAAACTGTCCGAGGAGACTGAAGTGAAAAGCGACGCACCGGGAGCTAAAGATGCCGGCGATAGCTTGCCAGAAAAGCTAGGCATCGCGGAAGACCCCGAAGAAGACGATCCCAAAGCATGGAGGAAACATCTACTAACCATTCAAACCCTCCAACTCTTACTCGGCTTCGTAATGAACGCTTACGGTATGGGCACTGTGAACTCGTTCTGGAAGGCCTTTGGACAAACGTTCATCAAGGACGACCACTTCCTGGCGATGGTGGGCATCGGCTCTTCTGTATTCAACATGCTCGGACGCATGGTGTGGGGCCTCGTGTGTGACGCCTGGGGCTACAAGCCAACAATGGTAGCCATCACCGGTCTCCTGGGCGCCCTCCTCTTCACCTTCCCCTCAACGTCACTGGCCAGCCAAGGGATGTTCCTTGTCTGGATGTGGTCCATCTTTTTCTGCGTATCGGGCACCTTCTCTGTGGTTGTGACGGGCACCGCGGCGACGTTCGGCTCCCAGCACGCGGGACACATCTACGGTGTCATCTTTCTCACCTCCGCGCTGTGCTCGCCGCTGGTTTCGTACGCCGCCGAAGTTGTGCTCGAGCAGTGGGGGTTTGCCGAGGTGTATCTGGTCGGTGGAAGCTTGGTCTGCATTGGCCTTGCTGCGACACTCACATTCAAGTCTCGCGGGAACGTGAAAGACGAACCTCCGGCTGCCGAAGCGGAGGTATCGGCCTTATAGTGCTCAATGAAAACAATGTAATAGGTAATGTTTCTACACAAGACTGGTTTACAAGCGACTGAACACAGTGTGAGCAAAATGAAATATTCTAGCTGGGCTCGACTTTTCAACACTGTCATGATCCGAGAACTTATGATTGACAACTTTTCAGCTTTGTCGGTCTCTCTCTCTCTCTCTCTCTCTCTCTCTCTCTCTCTCTCTCTCTCTCTCTCTCTCTCTCTCTCTCTCTCTCTCTCTCTCTCTCTCTCTCTCTCTCTCTCTCTCTCTCTCTCTCTCTCCCTTCCCAGTTCCCCCTCTTTTTCTCTCTATCTCCTTCTCCCCCTCTCTCAACAGCGACAAACGTCGCTGATACTTCCTATTCTGCAACGACCGTGCCGCATTCCCTTCGGATGTCGTGTTGCAGCGATCTTGTAAAACTTAACCCTAGAACGCCTAGGGGGGGGGGGTTGTATCAACCCCCCCCCCTGAGGTTTTTTTCGAAGTGCACGCTAAACGGCTTGTCGTAGCGGGCTGAAATTTTCAATACCCTCTGGGGCAACCTTTGCGCATCTTTTGCCGAAAAAAATTGATCGGGTCATGTCAGGTCACGGAGTGACGTCATAAGAGGTACAGCCTCCGGCCGACAGTTACCAAACGTGTGCGCCGAATCCCTAGGTTTTCTGCCGGTGATACCCACATTGTTTGATGGATCATGATGAAACTTCCCATGCATGTTGGGGCAAGCATTGGCTATCGTGTGGTGCAAGAAAATTGACCGGGTCAGGTCAGGTCACGGAGCTATGACGTCACAAGAGGAACAGCGTCCGGTACTATTTTTGAAAAGCGCCCGAACCACTATTTTGCTAATTCTTGTCACCTCAATGGGAATATGCAGCAATATTAGCTTCTATAGGGAGCAAATGGACCTCCCAAATCCAAAAATACAATCAGATTTCAAAAATTTAAATTTTGATTTTTCGAATTTCTGCCGCCGACTGTGACCTTGCCGACTTCCGGCGCTCCCAACGCGCCATTTTTAGAGCTATAGGGAAACGAAATACATACCAAACGATAGAGAATTGATCAAGGAACACGATAGTGAAGGTTTCAAGTCGATATCTCCCACCGTTTTGCCGCAATCGCCGCGGAAAGTTGAAAAAGTTTGATTTTTTTCGGAAAATTTGACCTTTGACCGGTCATAAGTAGGTCAAATGTTGACCTAGGACCAAAAAATATACCACCAATCGCGAGATCTCGTTGAGAGCAATCCGTTGTTTTTTTTCCGCTAAGCTCTACGACCTTCCGTTTCGAAACGCCAGGGGGGGGGGTCGTAACAACCCCCCCCCCCTGGTCGTTCGTGTTATGAGAAATGGCCTGGTCGTGCGAGGGTTAAAGCATACAAGTGCGATGTGACATACAGTCATTAAAATTAATGGCACAGAGCGTCGCAAGGATATGATTGTGTTTTGAAATGCGCTGATGCACTAATAACTATTAGCACCTATACGTTTTGTCACGAATGCAAGCATTGCTTAGTGCTGGCACTTCAACCACCGGTGGTTGACTCAATGACAATACTGAAAAAAACATTGTAACGTGTAAACAAATACATAAGATACCCCAAAACGTCATAGCGTGTATTTCCCTTCAGTCCCGCGAAAAGGTTAAAAAGTGCCCGTGTCCGAAAATGCAGTCATTTTTTGGAATGTATCGATTGTCAACCCACTTTAGCAGCTGGTTCGTTGTCCTTTCCTTTCCCACTGAGCAAGTACAAGAAATAAGAACACATATTGAATGACCCATTGGCCATCGTGTTAGGTTAGTTTCCTATTTCGTACGAAGCTTCAACCATGGATGATTTCAACTATCTCACTTATCCTGTGCCCCGTAGGGGGGGGGGGACGGTCCCTTCTTCTCATATTCTGTCGATATCTCCCTAAAGTACAGCAAATATCGCTCCCAAACTTTCAGGATCCCTCCGGGCACTAATTTTTCACGTTGGACCCATTTTTCCAAATCTATGATAGGTTAGCCAAAAATGACGTCAAAATAACGTCATGTTCTGTCATTTTCGACCCAAAAAAGGTTCCGCAGGAAGAGCTGTCACGCCTACAGCTTTGAAGGTATCGAAAAAGGTCCAAGAGATTAAAAATGTAGGATTAAACGCGCCACAAAACTATCTCGAAATTGTGAAATTTTGGAAATTTGACCTCCAAAAAAAAAAAAAAACATTTTTGGATATACCTACCTAATACCCTCAAAATCTCCCAAAAAACTATCAAAACTTTGAAAAGCCGGAATATATGCTATGGAACCCAAGCTTTTAAATCGATATACAAAAGTTAAGATCAACACCACGTTTTTTGGCTAGGTCATGGCTCTTCTCAAAATTGATGACGTCAAATTTTCAAACTCAATTTTAGCCGTTCTAGACCACGAAACGCAAAACTAAGACCACCATTGGATTCCCCGTGACAAGCTGCATCGAACAAGCACCCGTTTTATGCAAAAATATCAACTTTTAATTTTGACCGTTTTTTACCCGACCTTCACCAGAACGTAATTAACTACCCCATTGAATCTGAAATATAAAATGGACCATAAAACCTGCATAGAGAAATTACGTCAAAAGCCTACATCCTTTCATCAGAGAGTGGAGTTACAGGTCGAAATTTCGAGTACCTAGTAAAGTAACCTGAGAAATTTCAGCCCCTGGCCTTCATGATCGTTTCGCGAACTTTTTGAACAACCCTCGTGTCGAACAAATTTGCCATTTATTGATCAAAACGGCCTTAGCCCTTAGCACGGCGTCTTGTTTACACGGCAGAAGAAGGGAAGCGTGAGGGCGCAGGACACATCATCTGCGCCCTCTCTGTCCATTTGGACGCAGTGCTCGTTGCCTCCACTATTATCAGGCTGACCGTCCTTCCAGGTGACGTTCCAAGCTGAGCCATCCACCGACTGGAACTCGCCCTCCGTCTCCCGGTCTGAGAGACCCACGAACACGGCCGACGGCGGCGAGAAGCTCTCGTAGAGCACGCGGAACGTGGCAGGGTTGACGAAGGCGGCCAGCCGCGCGCCCGTCTCCATTGTGGCGCAGTGATCGTCAGCCTGCCGCCAGCTGTGGGCGCTGGAGACGTAGTGGTAGCAGTAGTCGCCCATACCGAGCCACCCTGCCGGACAGGGCCAGCCGGATCGACAGAGCAGCGGAGTCTCGCAGATGTAGACGGGGATCATCAGCGAACAGTTTCGGGCTCGGATCTCGTTCTGGAAGGAGTATCTCACAGCGAAACAGGCGTCCTTGGTGTCCTCTTTCAGAACCATTTCTTCTGGCGGAGTCGTGCCGTCGACGTTTAGTATTTCCCCATTCAAGCGAAGCGCGCCTACTGACTCGCTGTGGCGCGAACGAGACTCGCGATGCAGCAGCCACGCGACCTCAACCATATCATTGACGGAAACCAGGTCAGAGTTGGCACCACGCGCCAGGCAGGCGGCGCGGGCATCCTCCCAGACGAGCTCATCCAGCACCTCCAGGTAGCAGCTCTCGCGGAAGAAGTGCCACCCAGGGGGGCACGGTTCACTGGGCGGTCCCATCCGTCTATACTGCACCGGTGTGCTGCCCGGGGGAAGCACACTCCCACGTGAGATTCTGGAGAAGGTGAGACAGGTGCCGTTTTCGGCCAGAGTGAAGCCCTCACAGTCGGCGCGGTTCCGTCGCTCGCAGGAGATCGCGCAGATGATCGCGGACGGAGCGACTGATGAGAATTCCGCTGTCCGCGAGTAGGCGTTCGGCCAGCTCACGTAGGAGCCGCTAAGGATTGGCCGACTGCAAACGCCGAGGAGTAGCAGAGTGAGCACCCTCATCGCGCGAGCCCTGAGCCGCAACTGAGCCGACCGCAGTGAGGAATATCGAGGGAAACTCGACTGCCCAGCAACGGCCGAAACATTGTGGCAGGAGGTCGTGGGGAGCAGTAATTACGATAAAAAGTTTCAGCGCTGTTTACAGGCCGAGGTAAGACAAATTATATGGTGGATTATAGGAAACTGTGTAGGAGGTGACAGCTGAAGTTCGTTATTGAAAGAAGAGACGCTCACGTTGGTCATTCATTACTTTTCAGGTTTATGTGCAAGAAACTGCAGAATACGACTTTGTACTTCAACATACAAGTTTTGATGGTAAAATATCGCATATTAAATAATTAAAACTTATGCATTAACCTTCGCCCCAGTGGGGGGGGGGGGGCATATGTTACAACCTTGTCGCGTTTTTTTCGTATAAATAAAAAACCGCGGCGCGTCGCGCCGCGCCGCTTGGCGTAGCTTTTGGTACATCAATTTTGGACAATGTGTGAAATTTTTGACCCCAGGTCATGGCAGGTCAGGTCGCCAGGTCAAGTTAACTGACCAAGCCTAAAAAAGTTTGCAATCATGTCCAGCCTGCAGTGTTTGTCAGAGAGGTTTTAAACTTGGTGGATTACATGATGTTATGGGTGCCCACAATTTGTATATCTCGGATTTTTTATATGCGTGACCTAAGGTCAGGTCAGTGGCGTGACCTTACCATTATAGGGGAGAGCGGGGCCAGTTGAAACACGGGGTCAGATGAAACATGGCTTTATTTTCAACAGTATGCAACATATGGCGTTGCCGATACCACTGCGCATCCGCGCTCGACCACTTCCTTTGTCAACGGCGTTTGGGCGGCAAACGGACGGTAATTTTGATTTGACACTTGTTTTTGTGTTTTTGAGGGGCGTTTGGGAGAAATCGTTTTTATGAATATTTTGTGATATCTCATATACCTTTGTTTGCTGAAAGAAGAACTCCTGGCTTCGGAATAACACCTTATTTGGCCCTTCATTCAGCATGATGCCGTCCCTCCAGCTCATTTGACATGTGCTTTACGTCGCGTGCGAGATGGCGGGAGCGGGTGGGGTCAATTGAAACGCTTCTCTGAGGGTCAGTTGAAACAGGGCCACAGGCCGTTTCAATGGACCCCGGTGACCTTTGCAATGGTTATTGTTCAGGGGCTGTAAACATTAAAGGAAATAGTCCACCTTTGAAATGAGCTTTGAAACTGAAATAGTAGTTTAATAGAGCTCAATTTTTGACCCCTTTTTCTCCAGCCTTTTGCTTGAAAGCACACTATAGCCTGAGATATTTCTCATTTTTCTCATCCGCCCATTTTACCATAGTCTATGTACTTTATGTCACCTATTATGAGGAACTTTGCACTTTTAGCTTTCCAACGACCTATTGAATGTAGCATTTGGAAAAGTAAACCGGACAAAATATCTCCTTAAGAAAGTGGCCTTAAAGAGGAAAACATCCCATTGTTAAGGATAGGTGCAATTGACCCCATGGGCTGGTTCAATTGACCCTCGCATCGGGGTCATTTGAAACGGGCGTAGAGCTGTTTTATAAGCATGCGTTTGGCCGCAAAATATGTTTGAAACATAATTTTACATATCTTAAAATAAAGCCAAAACAGCATATTTTTTCATGGCATTGTGCATTTTTCGATATGACAACTAGATCTCGCTGTGCATGTCAATATATAAAAAGTGGTTCAACTGGCCCCGCTCTCCCCTAAGTCAATGGAGAAAAACGAAAATGCCTCTAGATCCGTGTGTACGCATAGGAACAGTCCAAATATTTCAGGATAACAATGATGTGGACCACCCGTGACGACCAAGGTGTCTTTTTTTGCTGATAGCCTCTTGAAAGGTCATCCGAGGTCATTTGAGGCTACAAACAGTTTTTTTGCCAATAACTCTCGATTGGAAGAAGATAAAACGCTGGAGTTGGCCTCATTGTGTTTGTCTTGCCAAGACGCATCGACTGATATGCAGCATGACCTTTTCCAGTCAGGTCATGACCTTGACCTGAGGTCAAATTTTGAAGTTGACCTTTCAAGGTCAAATTATAGTTCATTCGACGCGTCTCGGCGAGAGGAACACGATTCTGGCATTAGAAATGACCTAGTTTTTTTTTTAGTCAAAAGTTATTGTCGAAAAACACTTTTCTTAAAAACAGCTATTTTTGGAGTTTTTGCCCTCTGGAGGCTAAACCGTTGACCTGAGGTCATTTTTGATGGACCTTATCAAAAGAAGAGTTCAAAAGCTATCGATTGCTATTTCCAGCGTTTTTCTAGCTATCATAGTTCCTGAGATAATGGCATGTTTTCTGAAAAAATATAATGACAATTCGCAAATTTTGACCTTTGATGACCTCTGGTGACCCTAGTATTGCTATGAGATGAAAAATGACCGAAATACTTTCAAACGTACGCATCAAGAGCTATCGACTGCTTTTTACCGTGTCTTTCTAGCCCTCTTAGTTTTTGAGTTAGAGGTGGGTGGTAACATATGCCCCCCTCCTCCCCCCCCCCCACTCACTAGGGCGAAGTTGGCTGAGACCGCCACTGGGGCGCGGGTTAACAAGCTTCTCAGCTCTAACAATGCAAAGGTTTGTATAAATTGAGAGGATGCACTTTCTTGCGTGCTTGCTCCAACTTAGCTCCTTGAACCAAACATTTTTTTAAGGGTACGGTGCTGATTCCAAACCAGCTGAGGACCAGCGTGCTGGCTCCGCAATTATAAGCTCGCGTTGGAGCCTGGCACTGCCAACACCTGGGCGGCCCCAATGTCATACCCGTCATTTCCCGAAGCGGGAAGCCAGTAACGATAGACATGCGGTCTGAACTGCACTGTCTGGTTAAAAATGTGAGGGTACTTACGTTTTTCAAAACTCCTGATCCTGACTCTGAGACGGAGTGATCGTTCAAGATTCATATGTAGGTACGTAGGTTACAGTATACCTAATATTTCGGATATGTGTACAACGCGTAATGTGTGAAGGTGCATTTCAATACCGGGTTACGTATACACACGCTTTATGGAGGACATCTACACCATTTTGCCTTCAGAGGCCTGTTTCACTAACAAATAAAGTGTGTAATTACAAAGAAAAAACTTGAGTTTAAAAGAAATATTTACCAACATTTGAAATTTGGATTTCACGAAACCTCCGAGCATTAATTTTGAGTTTAAAATTTACCAACTTTTTTACAAGAAAAAAGTTTGAAAGAAACATCGAAATCGCATACTTTCTGTTTCACGAAGACCAAAAACTTGAAAGAAAACGTTGTAATTACAAACACGAAATTCCAGTGGCTCTTACGTTCGGAATTTTATTAATTTTTGTGCAATGAAGCAAAGCAATCAATTATTTAAAACAAATATGATATGCTGAATCATTATATGCTCTTTTTTACTTACCACAATCCCTATGAACCAGCTACGAGCAATAAATAAATATCGTCATGTTTTGTCATTCGCGCGCCATAATTGCATTCAACAGTCTTCTGCTGTCAAATGTTTTGGGTGTTATTTTCTTTCAATAATAAAATATTGTGAACTATCATTTATACCATTTAGAAACAGCATCATTATTTATAATTTATTCATGCATCTTTTGACATGAATACTAGACATAATTTGATAAGAAGAAGCAATATCTGTAACATGTTGTAGTTCTTGATTAAAAACATTTTTACTGTTTACAAGTTTTTTTGCAAACTCTTTTTATCGGAGGTGCCGCTGATGATGAAGTTTAGTGAAATCCGATTTTACATAGTTTGCAAAAATACTTATGAATTGTAAAGTTCAAACACTTGTAATCGCAAGTTTTTAGTGAAACAGGCCTCAGTTTGAAAAAGTTAAAGTTCAATTTGAAAAAGATGTATTTCAATTTGAAAAAAAAAATGCAATGCAAATCGAATGGCACGTGTTTCAAATTGAAGTGTACCTTTTTCAAATTGAGCTTCAGCTTTTTCAAACTGAAAGCAAAAAGGTGTAGAGATTAAAATAATAATAATAACAATCATAATTGACTTAAATTTTGCACCATGTATTGTCTTAGAAACATACTACTACGACTGAGCCTATCGTAATGAAACTGAATCCTGAGTAAAATTCATGAAGTGAAACACATCAACCTCACGAGAAACACTATGAAACACACTGTACAATGTAACAATGAATGAATGACTTCTGGAAACTTGCTGAAAAGCAACTATCATATCACAATAGCCGGAGCTGCAGAAGCTCGGTACATTAAACAATCCTTTATCTACATGTCTTTGAAAAATGCTGAACGCCGAGCCTCATGATCAATGCCCATCCAACATTATAGCGCCACGGCATACACATCTTTGGCAGGTTTGGTCTGCTTACAGTTGACGGCGAGATTCTGAGTTGTCAGACTAGTGAGAATGCGTGCCACAGCCTCTGCTTGCATCTCATTTGTACTCAATCCTGGATTAACGTTTCAAGAATGGGTATTAGACTGCGGTAACAGTTGATGTTCAGTAATCAAATCTATTGTTGGGTTACCGCTACGCAAAAAAGGATAGCCGAGAATATGATAAGGCGGGGAAAATAACTACATTTTGGCGACCCAAGTGTCACAGATCTAAGAGTTGCACCAATGGCACTTGTGGTCTAGCTTATACACTCTATAGTTAAGGCCGGGACTTATCCGTCTACCAAACGTCACAGCCGCTGAGTTCCCTGGCGCCCGTGGAACGTTTGATATGCTTTACTCCACACTAAACCTCACCACCTATACGCAGCAAGAATGCCCTTTACGCACAGCAGCATATCATGAGCCCTGACAAAACGGGTTCGACGTCGCCGAAACTTGTGAGCACACAATGGCAGCATGCGGTAACGCTACCGAAACTTGGAAACACAATGGAAACACAACGACAATTTTACAGCCAATGAAGCGAGTCATATGTTTCATGACGCTCCTGAGCATCAGCACGAGCCGTGGCGTTTCTTGGATAGTGAGTCTTACGCTATCGGCCGGAGGGCCTTCCGCCATATACCGTCGAGCGCTCACCGGTCCTGGCGCCTCGACGAGAACACGGTACCGTCCTTTTCTCGGTGGGTTCGGGCGCGGCGGCCGGCACGGAGTAGAGCAGCAGCCGACAGTCTGGCGATAAGATGGAGACTCCCCGGCGTTGGACTGAAGAAGCCGTGTCCTCACACAATGCCCCTGAAAGCAGAATATGTTACCGCGCTATACAATATTTATGCAGAGTTTAAAGGTGACGTCACAAAAGGTAGATTGAGACTGATAATGTGACGTCACATACCGCGACTGCTAGCAAAACGAGTATACGGTTCGCTAGTGACGTCCTTTACGAACAATCTCGAATGCCTGCTGTGGTCGTAACGTAACCTGGATGTGGCAGCAGCTGGATCGGACATCCGGTAGACCTTCACGGCGCGGGGTTGACTGGTGCCATCCTCGCAGCCCAGATCCGTCTTGGTCAGGGTGTTCGTCACGAGCTGGGTGTTATTTTCGGAGGTGAACAGATAGAGGAGCTTTAGCTTCCGGAGGGCCACTGCCAGTCTGCGACACATCAGAAGAAACGGGACAAAATTGTCAGTCTCTGAGGCACAGTCAAACAGTGTCACTATCCAACCTGAGGCCAGTTGTACCGAATCAGAAACATCGCCGGATGCGGTTATGTTAACCCGCGCCCTGGTCACCTGCGCTATCTACATCAGCTGCCCGCATGACACTAATGGGAACGTATTAGCGCCGGCGAAAATCACGGGACATTAGTGAAAGGGCAGACTGCGGCGACCCCTAGGTTGATGAACAGCTAGGGAGAACAACATTCGACAGATGGCAGCACTAGACGAGATAATCAGGCAATACTTTAATACTAGGTCACCCTCCCGCGCCTACCGGCGCTAATCGTCGTATATAGAAAACCCTGCCCGTCCTAGGTCACCCTCCCGCTCCTACCGGCTTTAATCGTCGTTTGAACATCTATATAGAAATCCCTGCCCGTCCCGTCCATAATGCCCGCTTCTCTCTCTGTCTCTCTGTCTCTCTGTCTCTCTGTCTCTCTGTCTCTCTGTGTCTCTGTGTCTCTGTGTCTCTGTGTCTCTGTGTCTCTGTGTCTCTGTGTCTCTGTGTCTCTGTGTCTCTGTGTCTCTGTGTCTCTGTGTCTCTGTGTCTCTGTGTCTCTGTGTCTCTGTGTCTCTGTGTCTCTGTGTCTCTGTGTCTCTGTGTCTCTGTGTCTCTGTGTCTCTGTGTCTCTGTGTCTCTGTGTCTCTGTGTCTCTGTGTCTCTGTGTCTCTGTGTCTCTGTGTCTCTGTGTCTCTGTGTCTCTGTGTCTCTGTGTCTCTGTGTCTCTGTGTCTCTGTGTCTCTGTGTCTCCGTGTCTCTGTGTCTCTGTGTCTCTGTCTCTTTCTCTCTCTCTCTCTCTCTCTCTCTCTCTCTCTCTCTCTCTCTCTCTCTCTCTCTCTCTCTCTCTCTCTCTCTCTCTCTCTCTCTCTCTCTCTCTCTCTCTGACTTTGTCGATCACTGATCCAATCGTATGCTTACTTACCCCTCCCCATCCGTCTCTCTCCCTCCTCTCCCCGTCTCCTTCATCGCACTTCTTCGCTCCCCTCCCTCCCTCCCTCCCTCCCTCCCTCGATTTCCTCCCCTTCCCTCCACTCCCTCCCTTCCCCTCCTCTCCCCTCCACTCCAATCCCCTCTTGGTACTGAAAAAAAAGTACTGGCTAGTGGCTTCTTCCCCGCCCGCGCCGCAGATGCATATACGTTTTTATGTCCCAGTTCAAGACGCTATACGCGTATGTATATTGGTACGCTCGTAATAGGTCACCCTCCCGCGCCTACCGGCGCTAATCGTCGTTTGAACTATTTATATACACTGTGGTTTGAACATATATAAATCCCTGCCCGTCCTAGGTCACCCCCCCCCCGCGCTTACCGGCGCTAATATTCGTTTGAACATCTATATAGAAATCCCTGCCCGTCCTAGGTCACCCTCCCGCGCCTACCGGCGCTAATCGTCGTTTGAACATCTATATAGAAATCCCTGCCCGTCCCGTCCATAATCCCGTCCATAATGCCCGCTTTTTCTCTCTCTTTCTCTCTCTCTCTCTCACTCTCTCTCTCTCTCTCTCTCTCTCTCTCTCTCTCTCTCTCTCTCTCTCTCTCTCTCTCTCTCTCTCTCTCTCTCTCTATCTCTCTTTTCCTTTCCCTTTCTCACTCCCTCCCTGCGCCTCCATCCCTCTTCCCTCCCTCCTCTCCGCTCTCTGACTTTGTCGATCACTGATCCAATCGTATGCTTATTACCCCTCCCCATCCGTCTCTCTCCCTCCTCTCCCCGTCTCCTTCATCGCACTTCTTCGCTCCCCCATCCCTCCCTCCCTCCCTCCCTCGATTTCCTCCCCTTCCCTCCACTCCCTCCCTTCCCCTCCTCTCCCCTCCACTCCAATCCCCTCTTGGTACTGAAAAAAGTACTGGCTAGTGGCTTCTTCCCCGCCCGCGCCGCAGATACATATAAGTTTTTATGTCCCAGCTCAAGACGCTATACGTATATTGGTACGCTCGTAATACTAAACATGATCGCTATTTTTTTCAGTATTTTGTGGAATTCTGTGACTAACCTATCCCAAATCTGAGTGACTCGCCCCGACCCTCCCCCGCCTTCCTCCCTCTGCACCCCCCCCCCCCCTGGACCCACCACTCACGATCGGTAATGTTTTCAGTGCTAAAGATATAATTATGCCTGCTCTGTTTCCGTCTCCGTCTTCCCTTTCTGCCTTTGTCTCTACTCTCTGTATCTGTCTCGTCTCGGATTCCATCCCCATCTCCGTCCCAGTTCCCGTCCCAGCTCCAATTCCCGCTCCCGCTCCCGCTCTCTTTCTCCGTCCCCGTCTTCATCCCCCTCCCGCTGACCGCTTCATCTCCGTCTCCGCCTCTGTCTCTGTCTCTGTATCTGTCTGGTCTCCGATTCCGTCGCCGTCTCCGTCCCCGTTCCCGCGCTCCCGCTCCCGCTCTCTTTGTCTCCGTCTCCGTCCCTGCTCCTCCACTACTGGCCGCTACATCTCCGTCTCCGTCTTCGTCTCCGTCCTGTCCCCGTGCCCTTCACCGTCCCCACTAAACATAATCGATAATCTTGTCAGTATTTTGTGGAATTCTGTAACCAACCTATCCCAAATCTAGGTACCTCGCCTCCCCCCCCCCGCCCGCCACTCAGGATCGGTAATGTAGTTATTCGTAGCGGCCGAGTGCTGCAACAAAGCTGTAAGCGCATTTTAAAAACGTCTTTCGGCTCCATCCTCTGTACTTGTTCTCTCCCCGACTCAATCATTTGCTCACTTGCCCTTCCTTCTCTCCCTCCATCATTTCTTTACCCCCTTCCCATGGCTGTATCATGCCGCATTCCCGCTTTCCGGCAGCGGCCGCTCTGACGGCACCGCAGTAACCGCACCAACCCCTCCGCCCGCTCGCCCCACACTGCGCCGCCGCCGGCCCGTGACTGCGGCCGGTCGGTCACGTGAGGACCGCAGCGACCTCTACGGGGTCGCGACCCTAGCGGCCGGGTACTGCAACTAAAGATGGAAGTACGTTTTAAAAACACCCCGAGCTGGAATCGAACCAGCGACCCATACCCCAGAAATCCACCACTCTACCAGCTGAGCCATCAAGGACGCAAGAGTTCACGCTTTGAATAAGCCATGGTACTCTGCACGGCTTGATGACATGGTCTGGTGCGTATTGCGGTGTTTTACGGCGAAGTGGTTGGGAGCAAATTTGGTTTTAAATGAAGGTTATACGCCATGTTTCTTGACCAAATTTTCAGAACAAGAGGGCAAAAGCAAGACAGTAGGCTGGAATTGGTTGTCCAGCGGCGACATGCACGTTTTATGATTGGCGATCGCCGGTCGTGTGAGCTGACGTCACGCAGACAGTCAGCGCCATCTCTGGAGCGTCTGGCGACATAGTCGAGGGGCCGAGTTTGGCTATTTGGGGGGTGCAAATGCGATTAAAAATGTGCCGCGCACATAGCCACGATCGAGAGCTGTCGATTGGTGGTTGAATCGTGTCTGTAGGTGGTGTGGTTTGGGCGGTTATCGCAAAAAACTGAAACGCTTCACGTATTATTTATTGTCGATTAATGGGAAAGGAAATAATGCCAATGTTTTGCCCTCACCAAGCATGTTACAATGACAATGGAATTATTAGGTATAATAAATATGTGAGTAGCAAATCCAACAAAAAACAAAATCCGTGAAAGAAAGGCAACGCTGGAAAACATCACCATAGTTTTCCGACGCCGAAAGAGTTCCTGCACACCGGCATCAGTGAGAGAAAAAACCTAGGATCCTAACAGACCCGCCCACCACCCCACCATCACCACATTCCTTCCCCAGTCTCCTTCCCCTCCGCTCGGTGTCTTTCAGCTACGCAAGAAGGAATCGGCAGACACAGACACCTGGGCGAGCGAGGAGGGGAAGTCGAGACCGTGGTTCCGCGCCCAGCTGCAAATTTATATGCGACCCACACCGTCCGTCATATAGACTGACCTAGAGATTGAAGCCAACTCCGTGCGAGTGAACTCGGGCACCACGGCCACCGGGCGCCGCAGGGCCTCCTTGAGCTTCAGCGTCTCCAGCTGGGAGCAGACGTGGAGAGCGTCCAGCATCGTCATGGTATGGACGCCCACTACCCAGAGAGTGAGGCCCTTCAAGTTGGTGAGCGCCGTCAGTAAGCGTCTCAGTGCTAACATAGGTCTGGCGGCGTGGCCTGTGAAACACGTGAAAAAACACACAGTGCGTTTTATGATAGTGACTTTGGCTAGAAATACATAGACATAGATAAAACACGCAGAGAAAAATACTCAGCAATGGCGACGTCCTGCCCGAATATATTGCAGACCGATAGATCGCACAAATATTACAAGTAACAGGCACTTTGGACACAACTTTTAAGACCGAGACACAACAAATTGACAAACGACCCAGTAACAGCGGCTCTGACCAGCTTCATATAATTCAAATCAAGACCTGACAAACAGCTTTACATGCACACAAACAGTGGTTGAAACACAGCAAAACTCCAAGTGATATCATACACATAAACATGCACAACGGTGACCCGTTTAAATAACTACTCGGAGGCCAAAGCGAGACATAACCTACCCGCACACCACCCGCTGCTTACCCTGTATGTACAGGTGGGTGATTCTGTTTCTGTGGTACCCGTTTGTGGGCGCAGTCAGGAGCGCCGTTAGCTGGTCCAGTAGTTGGTCTCCGGCTCGATATACGGCGACGCACAGTCCATCCACAGACGGTGGTCCGAAACACTCCACCGTCGGTTGGGTCGGCCCGTGTCCTGCGGAAAGGAACAGTCGGTGACGCAGCCATCCACGGGTCGGACACTGACAGTGGCAGAACATTGTCCGACACCGATAGTGTAACAGCCGACACCGGAACGCCAGACACTTGGCACTGACACAGCCGACACGACAGGGACTAGTACGCATTGATCTACGTGTAAATGACATCTGCCGGCTGCCCAAGAGCACGAAGCGATGCTGCGCTCTGTCCCAATCACACATATGCCAGCACGCTACGCGTTATCTCACCGGCGATGAAGAGTCTGTTGAGCGTCTTGGGGAGCGCCCGCAGCCACCAGCCGGTGCTGTCCGGGGGCACGGTCAGTGAGAGCCGCTCCAGCGCCAGCAGAGGCGTCAGCAGCGTCTCCAGGTGCCACTCGCTGACACCGGCCGGCAGCGTCACATCGCGCAGAGTGGAGGCGTTGGCGCACGCCAGCCGGCGCAGCGCCGAGGCACGCAGCTTGAACCCGCGAAGGTCGGCTGTCTCCAGAGTATTGCAGGATGTTGCTGGAATTGAGCCAGGGTATTAATGGTAAAAAATGGCGTGGAATTTCAAGGGCTCCTACTGGTTGAGTATATAGTACTTAGTAGGTGATGACTTGAACAAAACACATCCGAGAAATATTAACCACATGGGAGCTTTACCAGACAGAGGGTAAAGCTCCATTTACTCATTGATACAGCACACCAACCTCTTTCCAACTGTGTACGACGCAGGACTCACCGACCAGGCCCAGATCAGTTTGTCTCTCAGCGGTCGGCGCCTGTAGTTTGGTCATCCTCGGCTCTTCCCGCGCCATCGTCACCAGCTGAAGGACCGTGGCGGGCGCGGGGGCGCCGCCGGCGGCGGTCTGTCGATCGGCGCACTCCTGCCGACAGTCTCCGACGATGGTGTCGACGGTGGACCGCCAGCGGCGGCAGACTGTCGGCACCGACGGAACACGAAAAGGCGACACGTCAGATCCAACGCTCAAAGTGGGAGTTCGTCTGCATACAGCATCAGTCTGTCTGGAGTAGTGTTCGGTACATGTTTTATAGCTCGTGACTACCACACATCTATCGCAGACCAGACTGTTCGAGTCGATTGGATAGACTCTGCCCATACGATTGCTGACGGAAAAGCGTAAGGCCTTCCGAAACCCTGTCGCTGAAATGCGAGCTTGACAGTCGCCACACCGAAATACTCACCCCGTTTGGCGCGGAACATCTGCCTGCAGTCTAGGTTACCCAGGACCCTCTTCAGCAGTCCGTGGTCCAGGTCATTAATGTTGGCTCCGCGCTGGGCAGGCTCCTCCTCTGTCTGGGTCATGACGTCACAGCTGGCAACGGCGCCGAACTCGTACTTGACGCGAGCGTCGGCAACCAGCGGCGTCATCGCTACGTCTCCGCCCGCGCTGAGGAAGGAGACCAGGCGACGTCAGTGTCACGTGCGTGACGTCAGTGTGGCGTGGGTGACGTCATTGTGACGCAAGGACGGTGACGTCGCCAGCTCAGACGGTATGCGCTGAATACAAAGACTCATGTATGGGGGGGAGGGGTTAAAGTGAGCAGTAATTGGGTTTTCGGGAGCGCCAACTGCGGGTTCATTTGCGACTCCTGTGCACTCCAGCGCTGAACTCCCTCCCCTTTACACAATACTTATAGCGTTACTCCTGATGACAAGCTCAGTATCATCCAGAAGAATGCAAACTACTGACAGTGGGGCCGTCTATCACCAGTGTCACGCGTACGGTCACCTATCCCCTCCCCCTTCCAGCATCTCTCCGGCTGCCTCTCACCTCTGCAGAGGGTCCACGGGCGGTGCCCGCTGACGGACCTCCTCCCGTAGCTCGTCCATTGCCCCCCAGAGGCATCTCTCCGCGGCCAGACGGGCAGCCTGTTCCTCCTCCAGCTTCTGCCGCAGGCAAGCTACTTCTCCCAGGAGGTCCATCTGGAACAATGGCAGGCATCGGTAAAAACTGCTATTCGTTTTTGAATCAACGAAATCCAAGCTCAGAAGCATCACTCTACACAAATATGGGGATCAGATATTTATGCTCTACAAACACACAGGCACTCTAATAAACAAAGCTCATGTTTCAAGCTAAGGTGTGTAGACTGTAGATACTGAGAAATGAGTAAAGGCGGGTACGGTCCGTTTCTCCGTTCTTCCGTTTTGGAACGCTGTTACAGTTTTTCAGGAACGGAGGAACAGACTCATTGGATAACAGACTTGTAAGCTTGGTCGTAACTCGTAAGTGTGTGACGGGCCAATTAACTTGAGTTACATTGGTTTGTTCTTAATTTGCAGTTTGTTCTGATATTCCACTTCTCCGCTCCTGTGTTATGTTAGGAACCTTTGGTCATCCGATCGATTTATATGGTAAATTCAGTCCAGACTTTTCAAAGGAAGGATTCACTAGCGTCTAGCACAGAGCTCCCACTAAGTAGAGTTTGCTGCGTTGGCCGTGTTCTTAACCCGCGCCCGGCTGGGGGTCCTGGATTTCCACGCCCTGCTGGGGGGGGGGGGGGTGTTTGAACACTCCCCCTTGTAACTCGGCTCCTGGGCCACGTAGCGATACGCGGAAGGCGGCGTTCGAAAGAGCGTCAAAAATAATGAAGAAATCACTTCAGTCAATTTTTTGGTCAGGTCAAAGGTCAGGTCACCAGAGGTCATTGAAGGCAAAATTTCGCCGATTTCCAGGTCGAATGTCGAAAATTTCCAAGAAGCCAACGCATAACTCGGGAACCAATAGAGCTACAGCGCCGCGGAAAAGCGCATTCGATAGCCCTATTAACGCCCTTTCTGAGTAATTCTCTCAGATTTGACCTACCGTCAACGGTTTTGCCTGCAGGGGGCAAAAACTGCAAAAATAGCCGATTTTTTCGGAAACAGTTTTTCTGCAATAACTTTTGACTCAAGCCTTGTACGAGCTTACTTTTACCAGCATCGTGTTCCTCTCGTCAAGACGCATCAAATGAACTATAACTTGACCTTGAAAGGTCAACTTGAAAATTTGACCTCAGGTCAAGGTCATGACCTGACCGGAAAGGGTCATGTTGCATATCAGTCGATCCGTATCGTCTAGCTGAACACATCAAAGGCGTTTTCATCGCTCTAGCATGCCTCTATCAAAAGTTATTTGCGAAAAACTGTTAGATACTATTCGTGACCTAAGATGACCTCAGGGCATAAACAAGGGTCACGGACACCATTTTCATGTTCAGTGTGTCTAAACCAATTGTAATTCGGTGTTTGGGAGTGTTTATAATGTCTTTCGTCCAAAAGAGGCGCATTTCAATTTTCTCCCATTGACTTATAATGGGGAGGTCGCAAAATTGACCTGACCTTAGGTCATCGATATCAAAATTCTGAGATATACATTTTGTACATGCTATTGCTCTTAACATCGCTGAAAGTTTCAAAGCGATCGGTCACTCGGTGTAGCTATGACAGACATTGAAACTTTTTATGAGGTGAGGTCACTTCAAGTGACCTGGTGACCTGACCTTGAATGACCTTGGTCTGAAATTTTCACAAGATGTGTAAAATTGATGTATGATAAGGTGTACCAAAAACCACAAGGGGGGGTGTTCAAACACCCCCCCCCCCAGCAGGGCGCGGGTTAAACCTCTGCCTCCAATCGCGCAATGCCTGTTCTATGGCAGCATTTGGATAACATACACACATAGCCGCGAAAGGCCAGTCCCCTGACTTCGGCTAGCTACATCCTGCCAAAAGCCGCAACCATACCCGTCAGGAGGCACATAAGCACCGAGCGACCGTCACGCCTCAAACCCGGAATTTGCGACTGGGACGTGCCCCTTCACCACGCGGAGTTAAACGCTCTTCCGACTGAGCTACTAAAACGACTGCGGCGTTTGTCTAGGAACTAATTTCCTGGGCCCTGTTTCACCGGTGATAGCAGCACGCTGCTTTTACACGTGTCAAATTGGGTTTCCATGGAAACGTCAACAGGCCCATTGCTCCAACACTACCACAAGTGTGACGTCAGCTCGCGCAATTTGATAGCAGCGTGGTAGCAGCGTCCCGTGAAACACCGCCCAGGTTTGGTTGTGGCAAGTGAACAGAATAGCTGACCGACCTCACAGAGCCAACCCATTGGTCCATTGCTCGCCCCAGTTCGCCGGTCCATGGTCCCTACTCCCTGGCACCCGGTCCCAACTCCCTCGTCCAAATCGCTGGTGCTTCGTGTCAGTCTGCCAGCCAATCGTACCACTCCACAGCCCCTCGTCCCAGCCCAACAATCCCTTGTCCGTCTGCCAGTCTATGGCCCCAGTTCGAGCCTCAGTCCGCTGGTTCTGGGACACATCTCTCCTCCTAGCTCTCAGTCCCTACTTCAGAACTATCCAGTCCCCAATCACAGCCAGCTGGTCACTTGTTCCAACCAGTTAATCTCTTGTCTTACCCACCCAGACACCAAAGCCAGCAGGCAGCAGGTACTGGAGCACGTCATCCCTTGTCCCTGCCACCAATCGCATTCGCCTGTCCCAGCCAACCAGGCGGGCAGCCGGGCTGTGGTGTGATACCGGGGTCGTGGTATCCCATCCCCGGCGCCGATGTCAGAGACGGTACCTACCTGGTCCGGGCTGTACCTGGCCCCGGACTGTACCGGGCCTCACTGGCAGAGGCGGGACGACAGGGGCAGGGTTACCGCTGCTAGGGAAATTTCCCTTTTCTATGGAAATCAGCGAAGATCTAGGGATATATGGATTTCACACGAAATCTAGGGAAATGCCACCAGCCCGAAAAATTGTTGTTTTTTCCTGCAGTTCTGCGTTGTTCCATTTCGGGTGCGGCTAATTTTTTACATCAAAGTTTTTGTTTTGGCGCAATTTATACAATGTCTAGTGCATATCACTCCCATTCGGTCAAACTGACGGTGCAAAATAATGCATCGACTCGTCTCTTACGCCAGCACTACCGCTACCCATACGGCAGTTTCCCGCGTCCTGCAACACACCACAATTTGCGATATATCACGCAATTCTATTATACCACATACAGTAATTTGTTATATGCCAGCAATTTCATCAGAATCTCTTACGTTAACGTAACAGATTGTAGTTAGGGGAGAACGGGGCCAGTTGAAACACGGGGTCAGATGAAACATGGCTTTATTTTCAACAATATGCAACATATGGCGTTGCCGACACCACTGCGCATCCGCGCTCGACCACTTCCTATGTCAACGGCGTTTGGGCGGCAAACGGACGGTAATTTTGATTTGACACTTGTTTTTGTGTTTTTGAGGGGCGTTTGGGAGAAATCGTTTTTATGAATATTTTGTGATATCTCATATACCTTTGTTTGCTGAAAGAAGAACTCCTGGCTCCGGAATAACACCTTATTTGGCCCTTCATTCAGCATGATGCCGTCCCTTCAGCCAGGGGCGGATCCAGCCGATCCGTTTGGGGAGGGCAAAAGTTTAGCCGACCATCGGCGACCCCGACCCACCACCGCGCCAGTGACCAAGTTACTTCACAACGCCAGTTACACCATCTTACCGTAAGATGGTGTAAAATGTCTTATGTTAGCCCGTGCGCAGCCGCGCTGGGGCTCCTGGATTTTCATGCCCCTGGGGGATGTTTGAACACCCATATCCCTTCTAACTCGGCTCATGGGCCACGTAGCAACACGCGGTAGGCGGCGTTTGAAAGAGTGTCAAACATAATGACCAAATTACCCCAGTCACTTTTAAGGTCAGGTCAGATGTCAGATCACCAGAGCCCATCAAAGGCCAAATCCCGATAATATTTAGGTCCAGTTTCGACAATTTTTGAAGAACTGGCGCATAACTCGGAAACGAATAGAGCTAGAGCGCCCCAGAAAAGCTAATTTGATAGCACTGTTACTGCTCTTTCTGGATAATTCGCTCAGATTGGACCTAAGATCAACGGTTTAGCCTCCAGGGGAGACTGCCATAATATATACTATTTTTACGAGAACGGATTTTCTGCGATAACTTTTGAATCAAACCTTGTGCAATCTTACTTTTACCGGCATCGTGTTCCTCTCGCGAAGACGCGTCGAATGAGTTATAATTTGATCTTAGAAAGTGAACTTACAACTTTGACATTTGGTCAAGTCATGACCCGACCGGAAAAGTCCGTGTTGCATATCAGTCGATCCGTATCGTAAAGCTGAACAAATCTAAGGTGTTTCTATTGCTCTAGAATGCCTCCAGCAGAAGTTATTAGCGAATTGCTGCAAACTATTGCATATCTTTCGTGACCTGAGATGATCTCAGGGACATAAGGAGGGGTCACGGGTGCTATTTTCCGGTTCACTGTTTGCCGTTTAGGTTGTAACTCGGTATTGTTAAGAGTGACGTTTCTTATAAATTTAGCACGAATGTTAGAAAGGGCGGATTGACGGGAGCCGGAGCCTACGCTAAGCAGAGCTTGTTGCGTAGAGCCCGACCTCTACCGTCCGATCGCGTAATTCCGGGCGACATGAGGATTTAGTTTAACGTTTAACGATGCCAATGTTTAACGTGCCCTTCAAAGCCGGACACGGCCTGTACCACTCCTGACTTTGACTGGCTGCGGCTGCTCCCACCAACCTCAGACCATCCCCGTCAGGAGTCTCAAATATCGAGCGCCGGAGCGACTCAAACCCGGGCTCTCACTACCGGGAGTCCATTGCTTTACCAACTGAGCTACCGGACAGGAGGTTTGTCCAAAAAAGGTGCCTTTCAATTTTCTCTTATTGACTTATAGTGGAGAGGTCGCAAAAATGACCTAGCCCTAGGTCATTGATATAAAAATCATGTGACTAACATTTTGTACATAGGTACTGTTACCTTTATTAACTGCTGAAAGTTTCAAAGCGATCCGTCACTCGGTTTAGCTATGACAAGCATTGGAACTGTTTTTAGGTTATGTCACTTGAGGTACAGCTTAGTGACTTCGTGACCTTGAGAGACCTTGGTCTGACATTTTCAGAACATATGCAAAAAATAGGTTTAAAATGGCGGCTAGGCATGTCGCCGTTTTTTTTACGCGGAACGCTCCACAGCAATGAGGCTCCCAACAAATGACAAAACTGTGGATTGCTTAGGTAATTTCGAATATAGGGCGGTGGGCGTCTTACCCGACTGGGCATCTTGCCCCATGTTACCTCACACCATGGCCATTGGCCACACTGCATATGCTTATGCATGCATTCAGTTCAGGGGGTTCAATCTAATATCAGCATATCGACCCAAAATATCAGCAGCCAGTGGTCAGCTCCTTCCTTCGGAATGGCCGTCACGGAAAGAAGCCCTGCTTTTCGTCCATATAGGCATCGACGCCGTATTAGATTTGCTCACCGCTACATGCTTTGGGAGGGGCAAAAAGATAGTCTTGCCCACACGATTTGGCTTTGGGGAGGGCAAATGCCCATTTTGCCCTCCCCTGGATCCGCCACTGCCTTCAGCTCGTTTGACATGTGCTTTACGGCGCGTGCGAGATGGCGGGAGCGGATGGGGTCAATTGAAACGCTTCTCTGAGGGTCAGTTGAAACAGGGCCACAGGCTATTTCAATGGACCCCGGTGACCTTTGCAATGGTTATTGTTCAGGGGCTGTAAACATTAAAGGAAATAGTCCACCTTTGAAATGAGCTTTTAAACTGAAATGGTAGTTTAACAGAGCTCAATTTTTGACCCCTTTTTCTCCAGCCTTTTGCTTGAAAGCACACTATAGCCTGAGATATTTCTCATTTTTCTCATCCACCCATTTTACCATAGTCTTTGTACTTTATGTCACCTATTATGAGGAACTTTGCACTTTTAGCTTTCCAACGACCTATTGAATGTAGCATTTGGAAAAGTAAACCGGACAAAATATCTCTTTAAGAAAGTGGCCTTAAAGAGGAAAACATCCCATTGTTAAGGATAGGAGCAATTGACCCCATGGGTTGGTTCAATTGACCCTCGCATCGGGGTCATTTGAAACGGGCGTAGAGCTGTTTTATAAGCATGCGTTTGGCAGCAAAATATGTTTGAAACATAATTTTACATATCTTAAAATAAAGCCAAAAGAGCATATTTTTTCATGGCATTGAGCATTTTTCGATATGACAACTAGATCTCGCTGTGCATGTCAATATATAAAAAGTGGTTCAACTGGCCCCGCTCTCCCCTAATCGCTGTTTTAGGACGCCGACTATAACCATAAGCGGCGGAACGGGGAAGGCACCGGAGCACCGTGCCCCCTTTGATTTTGGCATTTTAACATTAGCCCTATGGGCGTTGCATGGAAAGATGGGACCAAAAGTCGTCAGTGCCCCCCCCCCCCTTAATTGAAGGTGTTCCGCCGCTACTGACTATAACACGAATGGTTAAAATGAGGAAAGTACATCAAATTCCATGAAAATAACCGCATCTAGGGAAATGATTTTTAAAAAAGGGAAATTTTCGTGAGAATCTGGGGAAACCAGCGAGACGCCAGCGGTAACGCTGGACAGGGGGTCTGGGGACGGAAGGACCGGGTGGGGGCTCGTGCGGTGTGACGGGGAGTGTGCGGTGGCCCGTTTCGCGCGATCGGACAAATACACTGGCACTGAGTCATTAGCAGGATACTTGGCAACTCTTTAGAAATCTGACTTAACCAAAAAACTTGCACCCAAGTCAGTCCACAAATAAAGGTTGCACTGCATGTCAATTGGATTCCGCGTTGCGCTCTCGGCGGGAACGGACGTATCTCATCGAGCTCCAACCCCGACTCTCATCGGCACCCTGACTCAGCTGTTGGTTATCATAGTTGGCTAGCTTCAGAAGATCGGTATTTCGCTTAGTGCTCCAGAATCTCACGATATAATTTCTGGTGCTCCCTGGCTTGACTTTAGAGCATTTTTCCTCGTTAATCTTTTTCTCGTAGTTTAATGATGCCGGTTCAACATTCGCCTCCACCAACAAGAAAAAAGAAGGCTGCTGCCACGTCGAAATCAGCTGATGCGGGATCTCAAATTCAAACGATTCAAACGCCCCCTCCGAGATTGTCGCAAGTTAAAGCGGTTGCATGTGGTTCGGCGGTTGAAACCGAAAACGGACATGAATGTTCGAGTTCTGCAACGCAGGATCAGGGGAATGCTGCAAAAACGGCTCAACTAGATCCCCAACAGTCAACTGCTCAAGGTATGGATGGATCAGCCCACAAAATCATTGGTAAGCTGGACGATAGCGTTTATGAAAAATGGGAGCATAACTCTGTATCTATTTCTCGGTCATCTAGCGACACTAGTGCAGATAGCGAAGGGGTTGTATGCAAGGGTGGACCAGGAAAGGCATGCGGAGAGGCTGTCCGTGCTGATGATTCGGGTGTTCAGTGTGACAGGTGCCACGGCTGGTACCATTCCTCATGTCAGGGTATCTCCAAACTGGCCCTGCGAGCCCTCGACAGACACAAAGTGCTGGCCTGGCTCTGTACCCACTGCAAAGATGAATGAAAAGAAACAGAAAACAGCAGGTAACTCTTGCATCTCTTGCTGACAAGGTAGATTCTTTGGGCGAGTCCCTTCGGAACCATCTTGCTGATGTTCAAAACTCCTTCAGGGAGAAGCAGGCAACTCTTGAGAAGCAGCTTGCTGAGCTCAAAGCACAAGACGAGAAGAACATCCTCATCCTGGATCAGTCCTTGAAGGAGAACGAGACCTTCAAAAGGACATATGCTGACATGGTGAAGGGTTCTTGCGACGAAGTTGTGAGAAAGGTGAGCAACCAAATCTCAGCGCTCCCCAAAACTGGCATGGCTGGGTCAAACAGGACTGCTGCTCACGAACTCACAGGTGCCCTAGACGACTACATGGATAAGGAAAAAAGAAAACAAAACCTTGTTGTACATAACCTGCCCGAACAAGCCTCTGACTCCCAGGCTGAACGAGCTGCCCATGATGCGGAACTCTTCAAGTCAATGATAAGAGATGAAATGAAGTTGAATGTGAAAGTGCAGAAGTCCTTCAGAGTTGGAAAGAAAGTGGAGAGTAAGGCTAGACTGCTTATAATCACCTTAGAAGAGGCCTCTGCCAAGCATGATATCCTCAAGCTGGCTCCACAGCTTAGGCACTCAAAGAAGTACGTGAACATATATGTGACCCCAGACCTGACTAGGAAAGAAAGAGAAACAAACAAGAAACTAAGAGATGAGCTGAACAGACGCAAAGGTACTGGTGAGACGAATATTGCCATCCGGAGCGGTAAGATAGTCAACCTGAACTCTGTTGCCAAAGCAGGAAGAAAGCAGTCACAGAGTGGAGCTGCCCAGGGACCTGTGGCCCCGGAGCTGGCTGTCGCCTCCGTGGGAGCTGTCAGTGACCACTCTGCTGGTCGTGTGCCCGCAGAGCTGGCTGTCGCTCCCGCGGGGGCTGGCAGTGACCACTCCAATGGGGCTGGAGTTGCGGAGCCGGCCATTGCAGCCCCGGGAGCTGTCAGTGACCACTCCGCTGGACCTGCGGTCGCGGAGCTGGCTGTCGCTCCTGCGGGAACTGCCAGTAACCGCTCTGCACAGACTGCTCAGCTACATGAAAAGAGGCAGACTGGAGTTGCTACCCAAGCTGGTAGGACTGTGGCCGCAGAGCCGGCTGTCGCTCCTGCAGGAGCTGTCAGAGACCGCTCTGCTCAAACTGCCCAGTCATTCAACGGTGGACAGACTCCCATGGGGACTGATGCTGGCAATGGGCAGTCTGCCCAGCAGGACAATTTGGCTAAGGGTGCAGGACACACTGCTACACCTGCTCAAGCCCCTGGGCATGAAGCCCAGAAAAGTATCTTTGCTGAAAATTGACTACATGGAAGGGGCAATGCGCAAAGGAAGACAAGCATGCAGGTTCTCTACACAAACGCAGATCAACTCCCAAACAAAAGAGACGAGCTCTGTATGAAAATAACTGGCAATGAACCAGATCTTATTCTAGTCACAGAGGTAATTCCAAAAGCACAATCAGTTCCCATCAGTAAGGCTGTAATCTCCATTCCTGGCTACACTCTGTACACAAACTTCGATCCCTCTCAACCTGAATTGGGATCCAGTGGTCGCCGAGGAGTAGGCATATATGTAAAGACCTGCCTCCAAGCTTCAGAGATAACTGTCAGCTCAACGACTTACATCGAACAACTATGGTTGTATCTACCTTTGACAAACGATGACAAGCTTCTTATTGGATGCATCTACCGAAGTCCCTCCCAAAATACAAGAGATGTTTCTGATGAACTGTGTCATCTTCTACATGCTGCCTGCTCATCAGGTCACTCACATCTACTAATTGCGGGAGACTTCAATATGCCTCAAATTGACTGGGAAAATAACTTCTCCCCGGCTCCACCCCTGGATATCTCACACAGGTTCCTGGAGGCACTGGATGACTGTTTTCTCAATCAGCAGGTCACCCAACCAACTCGTTTCCGCCCAGGTGAGACTCCCCACCTATTAGATCTCATTGTGACAAATGCGGATGGGATGGTGCAAAACATCCATCACGAAGCTGGACTTGGCAGAAGTGACCATGTCATCCTGAGATTCGATCTGTGTTGTTACACTTACCAGCAAATCGCTCCCGCAGCCCACGCAAACTATTTCAAAGGGAATGCAGCAGAGTTCATTGAGAAGCTCCACGACACTGACTGGGACCCAATGGCAAACCTCACGATCGACGAAAAGTACCAGTTTATCACGGATTGTATCAAAACAAGTGCACAAGAATGCTTCCCGACCAGCAAGAGGAAGTCTAACCGCAAGAACATCTACATCAATGGCCGAGCCCTACGACTCAAAAAGGAGAAAGAAAGACTCTGGACGGTATACTCTCAAACCCAGGATATCCTAGACTACAGCAGATTTACCCGCTGTAGAAACCAGTTGCGGGCCTTGACTAGGAAGCTGAGGAGGGACTTCGAGGAGGAACTGGTCAAAAACGTCAAAACCAACCCAAAGGTATTCTGGCGCTATTCAAATTCAAGACTCAAGACTAAGGCTGGACTGGACAATCTCGTAGATGGCTCCGGGAGCATCGTGTGCGATGACAGAGATAAGGCCCAATTACTCAACTCGTTCTTCAGCAGTGTTTTTACAGACGAGGACAGATCTCACATTCCGGAGCCAACCAACCAATTCACAGGCGAGCCAATCGAGACTGTTCCCATTACAACTGATGCGGTTCGGCTAAAACTTGCTCACCTGAAGACAGATGCCGCCCCTGGCCCGGATGGCTTGCACCCGAAGCTGCTACAACTTGGTGCTGCGGCTCTGGCTGGCCCACTGTCATCACTGTTCGCTGAATCTCTGGAACAAGGAAATGTCCCTTCAATATGGAAATCTGCGGCAGTGGTTCCGATCCACAAGAAGGGTAGCAGGAGTGCCCCAGAAAACTACCGACCAATCAGTTTGACGTCCATTCCATGCAAGATCATGGAGTCTCTGGTGCGTGACGCCCTCGTGGAGTTCCTCGTCTCCACTGGCCAGCTGTCCAAGCACCAGCACGGGTTCCGTCCCCGTAGATCCTGCAGCTCTCAACTCATGGAGGTTCTGGACGACTGGACCAAGATGCTCGAGCGGGGTGATCCCGTCGACGTGGCATACTTAGATTTCCGAAAAGCATTTGACTCTGTCCCACACAACCGACTTCTGAAAAAGTTGAGGTGTTCTGGGATATCTGGCAAACTTCTCAAGTGGATTGAGGCATTCCTTTCCGGACGCAATCAAAAAGTCGTTGTAAACGGAAGCCTTTCAGACTCATTGGCTGTCAGAAGCGGAGTTCCTCAAGGCTCGGTCCTGGGACCCCTCTTGTTTCTGTTGTTTGTCGACGATATCCCCTCTGTGGTAGACTGTTCTGTGAAAATGTTCGCAAAGCTCTATCGGGACGTGTCAACGCTTTATGACAGTGACTCGAGCTCTGCAGCTGCTGAGGTTGTGGAACTGGCTGTCGCCCAACAAAGGGCTGGCAGGAACCATTCCACTCAACTTACCCAGCGCGCCCCTGAAGAGCGACGTCTGAACACGGTTGGAGCCCTGCCTGAGGATGATGAAGAGGGAGAGGTGGCTGTCTCTCATGTCAGAGATGTCAGATACCACTCTGCCCGACCATCGCCTATGCAGCAGGCGCGAGACCCGACGGCCGTAACGACACTTCAAGGCGATATTGATGCCCTGGTGGAATGGTCTGACCGATGGCAGCTCCCATTTAACGAGGGGAAGTGCAAGATCCTGCATCTGGGACGGAACAATCCTCGAATCAAGTACACCATGAGAGGGGTCGAACTAGAGGCGGTGGAAACAGAACGCGATCTTGGTGTCCACATTGACTCTTCGCTTAAATTTCGCAAGCAGGCTGCCACTGCTGCGGCGAAGGCCAACCAGATCCTGGCAGTCATTAAGCGTTCATTCGAGCTTATCGACGAGTTCACACTCCCACTGCTGTACAAGACTCTGGTACGCCCACACTTGGAGTTCGGAAATGTGGCATGGGGTCCGTTCAACCGCGCGGATCAACTCCTTATTGAAAAGGTCCAAAGGAGAGCAACACGCCTGGTGGCCTCGATTAGACACCTCCCCTATGAAGTACGAATGCAAACCCTAAAACTGCCTACACTGTCCTACCGTCGACGACGTGGAGATATGATCCAGATGTACCAGCTGTTCAATGGAGGGGTCGACCTGTCTCCGGAGGATTTCTTTTCGACTGCCACTGACGATCGTACCCGAGGCCACTCGCGCAAAGTCCAGAAGCCCAGAGCTGAAAGCCGACCAAGAAGGCAGTCGTTCGGACTCCCGGTAGTGAGAGCCCGGGTTCGAGACGCTCCGGCGCTCGATATTTGAGACTCCTGACGGGGATGGTCTGCGGTTGGTGGGAGCAGCCGCAGCCAGTTGAAGTCAGTTGAGTGGGACAGGCCGTGTCCGGCTTTGAAGGGCACGTTAAACTTTGGCATCTAAATTCTCCCGTTACCCAGAATTGCGCGATCGGACGGTAGGGGTCGGGGTCTACGCAACAAGCTCTGCTTAGCGTGGGCTCCGGCTCTGTCAATCCGTCCATTCAAAACGTTCGAGCTAAATTTATAAAAAAAAAGTGTGAGGGTTGTCAACGATTGGAATAGCTTGCCCTCGTCGGTCGTCGGAGCTGTCTCTGTCGAACAGTTCAAATCAAGACTGGACGCCCATTGGGCAAACATCAGGTATCTGATACCTGACAGGAGTTAGACAAGTCCCACATGTTACGAGCTCGATGAGAACGGTTCCCTACAGGCATAGCAGCCTCTAAATTCCGATCAAATTAAGGTAAGGTAAGGTAAGGTAAGGTCAATTGTCACAAGTTTGTTTTGTTGGGTTAGGCCTCTTTGGTCCATAAAGACAATTGCAGAGCTGGTAGGATGACAGGAATTAGGGGGAGAAATCGGTCTGAGCAAGCACCCTGGTGAGTCGCCGGGGCTGAGACCCGAGCGTGAGCTTATCCAATTTGAATTGGACAGGCTAACCAGCCCCCCAAGCCGAAGCACACAATGTACCAGGCTATGGGTGTGATTTCTTGGGAGCTGCGGTGCGCTCCAATGGGAGCCATCCATAAGGGTTAAGTTGCCTGTCCCAGTCCAGCCCGGTTCAAGGGGTTGCGGCGCGGAGGACTTGAATGTCCCGGGGATAGAAACAACCAAATGGTTTAGTTCAAGTTAGTAACGCGGTTCAGGTTGGAATGCAAGGAATTATGCATTGACCATGGCTTTGGGTATCTACCTATATTGAGAGAATATTGAGGCTCAAATGGGTAAGCCTCGTAGAATTGGAATGACTCGAACTTGCCTAAAAAAACTCCCATAAAAAACTGCCATCGCAATCGCAAAATATTGATATCCTCAGATCTCTTAAGTGTGAGGTACCTAGACCATATTTCGATGAATGATGAGAATTACTTTTCCGACATTCCTGTCACCATACACCGCGTTCCCCTAAGTCCTATTTCTGTTTTAAAACTCCGAACCACTTTGACTTGAATTCAAAATAAACGCCAACAGCAAATCATCGACAAAAACAGCGCGCAAGTCTCATTCATTAATATTCCTTCATTGAGGATAGGTCCTAAAAGTTTTGTGACGTCATGCTGACATGTGGTTTTGATTGGGTAATTTTTGTAGGTATGTGTCGTTCATGGTTTTCATTGGCTATATTTCAGTCGCAATCAATATGATGTTTTGGGTCCTAATTTCTGTGCATGCTAAATGCTTTTGTAAAAAATGATTTATTTCGGGGGCTTTTCGGTTTTTATTATTGTTGTCTGTGGACGGAAGCAGTACCTACATATGGAAGGCTGAATTAAATGTGTAAAAGGTAATTATGGTATAAGGCAAAGTATAAGGCAAGTTTGAGGCAAGGCACTATATTGAAGTCCAATAAAAAAATATAGGTGCATATAAACAAAAGATTTTAGAAAGTTAAAGAGGATATGAGGTGAGGACCACGGGGAGTTCCACTTTCAGATGTTGACGTTTATTTCATTAATTGTGTCTTCGTCAAGACAAGCCAATTCAAATTATTTACCTCAACCTAGCGTTCAGAGTCTCGGACGACTATCTTGGAGTCTCTCGGATGACTATGTTCTATTGACCAGTTTTGTACAACATGCCACCTCTTAACCAGTTTTGATTCCTTTTAGATATTGATTTGATTCCTAATCATGCACCCCATACCAACTCATAGAGCGATAGTTTAAGTACAGTTTAAAAGAATAGGAGGAGCCGTTGCAAAGACAAATCCGCTAAACCATCATCATCATCATTGACAGCAAAAGGCTCAATAAATTGGGATGGGATTGGGGACCTCACTGTTGCCACCCATTGGCTTGGTAACTATATTGACACTCATTTTACTACCTAACCCTTGAGGCCTTGACATATCTTGTATGTTTTTACAGGGAACTAGAAGTGAAGATTGCAGATGCAGATTTGCAAAAGAAATCATTCACAATAAGCATACAAGTATACATTCCTACCCAGTAACTGCAAGTTGCTGCTAATCAGCTCAGTACCTCGTATCGTATCAGAACTGTGAGGCTCAGCCCCACTGCTGCTCGCCTCCGTCCCCTACACGGGCCGCCATGCTGCCGCGGTGTCGCCTGACGCGCCTGTGCCGGTTGGGACTGCGGCCGATGAGTGCTGCGGCCGCCCCAGAGCCGGCTCCGTCCGTGTTCCGGACGAGCGTCAGTGACCCACGCGAGCACAGCCGCAGCGACCTCGGACGTCTGTACACGGTGGACCGCGAGGATCACCGGAGACTGTTCCAGGTCAGCGTCTTTGGTGGACTGGGGTTCTGGAATGGTCGTGCTATTTGCTTTGTCCAGTTATCGAGTTCAGTTGTTGTGACATTTCAGCAGGTAGCCAACATAGCATTACTCAGTGACATTGCTAGAAGTTTGATGCTAGCTGAATCACCACCGAGTGTTAATAAGCATAAAAATTTGCATTTATCTATACACAGTTAAATGTACTTTCCTGTGAACAGATGGGTAAAACGAGATCTGATTAAGTAGTCGTCTTTATATCATCGTTTTCCCATCGTCTTATGTGACCCTGTCTATCGCCAGGTGACGGGTCTTCGGAAGTCTCTGTCCGCCCAAGCGCGCACCTTCTGTGAGCTGGCTCTGATGGTGCGGCAGCCGGCGCTGAACGTCCTCGACAGCCTGCGCGCCTCGGACCCGAGTCGGCCGTCGCTGCGCTTCCTGCTGTACGGACCATACGGCGGCGGAAAGAGCACCACGGTGGCGCACGTGCTGCACTGGGCGGCCGCCTCTGGCTGGCTGTTGGTACACTTTCCCGAGGCGGACCGCTGGGGGCTGCGGTTCCGCGAGGTGACGGCGTCGGCGTCCGACCCGCAGGCGGTCGATCACCCCGTGGATGCCGCGCTGTGGCTGGCGCACTTCCGCGCACAGAACGCCGCCCGACTGGCCGAGCTGGACCTGCGGACTGGCGAGACGTACACCTGGAGTCGCCGCGAGGCCACCGAGGCGGGCTCGCCGCTCACGGACCTGGTGGAGCTGGGTGTGACGCGAGGTAAGCACGCGTCCCAGTGTGTGCTGGCGCTGCTGGCCGAGCTGAAGGCGCACGCGTCGGCCGGCAGGTGCCGTCTTCTCATGGCCGTGGAGAAGGTGAACGCCTTCTGGTGCGACTCGACGGCGCGACGTGAGGACGGCTCCACGGTGAAGTTTGGCGATATGACGGTGATACGCGCCGCCGAGCAACTGCTGCGGCCCGACTGGAGCGGAGGTGCCGTGCTGACGACCATAGCGCCCGTGCGCGGCGGCCCGGAGGGCTCCCACCTGCCGCGACACCAGCTGGGCGCCGACGGCTGGCGCGCCCTCGAGCCGTTCGTACCCATACGTGTGGACGATATGAGCCGTGCAGAGACGTACACCATGATCGACTATTTTCTGGAGCGCCGCTGGCTCCAGGCGCCGGCCGCCGCCACCGAACGGGGTAAGCAGGAGCTCTTCTTCCGCAGTGGCGGCAACCCTGGGAAACTGGCAGAGATTTGCAGTATGTACTGAGGTCTGAGAGTCCGGTGTGCTGCCGAGTTTGGTCCCCGAGTGATGAATGACTAGACGATTTTTTGTTTTCTCTTTGGATGGGTATTTGCTGGTGTTACCGTTGTGGAGCAGGTGGCGGCACCTGTTCATGCGCTAGTCCGCTGACATGGTTCGTTGATCAAGCTCTACCGAAGCCTCCATCGACATTTGCAAATAGATTGTATGGCGCATAGTGACAGTGCGTGATTTTGTGCATGACTGTGCATTAGGTCGCGGATGACGTTCGCTAAGAAATTGAACACGGAAGGCAGAGTTCTTTGCAACAAATCACAATATGAAAGCGGTAAATACCCTTAGGAAAATCATTTGTACCCAGTACCCATGCTGGTCAGCGACAGATTGGTTGTTTGGTGGTGCTCTTGAGGCCAGGATATGCGAGTTCTTGCTTGTTGTGCTACTGAGTATGACTGTAATACGAATGAATGAATAGAAACGTCTGCGATTAATATCTGTGCCAGGCTTATCGATTGCTCTTGTACAGGAATAAATTGAATATTCGCTCTGTACATTGTAACAGCTGTTTGATATTGAACTTCTCAACGAATCGAATCGATAAATTTTTAATAGAAACACGACGAGATTCTCTATTGAGATTACAAGACAATAGGTGGGATTATGAAATAAAAATAGTATGATGGCGCTGGTCAAAATATGTTTCGGTTTTCCGTGCATTTCCCTGTGAGTAATGTGCAATAAGGGATATTTGGAAGGCTATCTCGCTTCTCCAGACGGGACGAGTGTCACCCATGCCTTCAGCATTTATTTCATGCGTGACACAATCTTCAGTACCACCCTCTCATCCCAGCGGAACTATTGCTCGAAAGCTCGACAGCTTTGCTAAGGCTCAAAATTGAAGCAGGTTTGTCTCCTTGTCTCCACATCACGGTAGCCGTGGAAAGGGAGGGTCGTATTTAGGGCCTTGGGGAGGGTATTCGACTATATACTCTGCTCGACCATATCCTTCCTTATCATATCCCTTTTCATCATAAAAGGCTGTATTCAGAAAGTGAGCAGTACCACTGTCACTGATGCCCTGCCATAGTGCACCAGTGAACTCATAGACAATACGTCGATAGATACAGGGTGACACAAAAAAGCGGTCATCACCAAAATTCGAATAACTTCGGAAGTTTTATTCAGATCATCACCAAACTTCGGCCACTTTAGGTCACACCTATGTAGCAGACATCCACCAAGTTTCAAGTCTTCACTACGAATGCTTTTAAAAGGCAGTGTGTGTTTTACGGACGCTCCACAATGTGCTCCAGGTGAGCGCCCCGGCGCTGCAGGGCGTAGGCACACCTGCATCCGGCGGGCAAAGTTGCCGATAACCCGATAAAAATAACGTTTCAGGGGTAGCACACACCCTGAGCACTGTCTCCAGAGGCCATCGCACTCTGTAAAGTGCACAGCCATCGGGTTATCGACAACTTTGCCCGCCGGATGCAAGTGTGCTTACGCCCTGCAGCGCCGTGGCGCTCACCTGGAGCACATTGTGGAGCGTCAGTAAAACACACACTGTACTTAAAGTATTCGTAGTGAAGACTTGAAACTTGGTGGGTGTATGCTACATAGGTGTGACCTTAAGTGGCCGAAGTTTGGTGATGATCTGAATAAAACTTCCGAAGTTATTCGAAATTTGGTGATGACCGTTTTTTTTTGTGTCACCCTGTATTTGTTTACGTTTTTCCCTTTGGAAGTGATAATAATGAATAAAAAGCAGCAATCACGGTGGAAGCTGGCGAAACCTCAAGCAGCGTCTCGTGTGCGGAGGAACGCACTCTGCGTACGAGCCATCAATGACTGGAACGCCCTTCCTCGTCATGTGGTCCTCGCTGAGACCCTAACCCAGTTCAAATCCCGACTCGACCAGCACTGGCAGACCATCCATTACTCAGTGCCAACCCAAGATTTAACCTAGTGTATCCAGAACCTACTCGACGAGATCGGGACCTTCAGGCGTTGTGCCTTTCTAATTTCTAAATCCCGATAAGTGTAGGTAAGGTAAGGTAAGGTAAGCAATTTTAATTTGCTACAACTGAGCATTTTTCAGTGAAATCCAACTCGCGCACCAGCTACAAAAGCAGCGCAAAAATCACGAAGAGCGTTTTTGTGCTTTTCACAGTCTAATTTTCGACCTTAGCAGCAAGCTTTAGTTGCTTATTGATATCAAAATATATAGGTATAAATTATTTATATATTTATAGTACAAAAGCTCTGGGCCGTCGGAGGCTGAGGTGATCACTGATAGGAAAGACAGGTATGGTATATTATTTCCCTCTTCGATATTTATGTTGGACTTATTTATGATTGTTTCGCAAGCATAGGCGGCGGAACGGGGGGGGGCACCGGGGCACCGTGCCCCCCCTTGAATTCTGCAAGGGGGGCACCAATAGCAAGGTGCCCCCCCCTTAAATTTGATGTATTAGTACCAGTGGCGGATTCGGGAAAACTCCAAGGGGAGGGTCATCAGAATCGAAGTGGTGCCCTTACCTATTCCCAAAATTAAAACCTCAACGGATTTCGGCCACTTAATGTTGGTGGTGCCCTATTTTCAGTTTTTTTTATTTTCCTTATTTTTGGTTAGTCATGTGATGACTGGTGCCCCTGCTAGGCCGCTGGTGCCCCTGGAAAGACTGTGGTACCTACCTACACTGCCCCCTGACAAGCCTACGGTGGGCCCTGACATGACTTAGGTGCCCATGGTCCCTGACCGGCCCGTGGTGCCCCTGACAGGCCTGTGGTGTCCTTGCTAGGCCTGTGATGTCCCTGGGCCTTGGCAGGTCTGTGGTGCCCCTGGCGAGCCTGTGGTGCCCCTGTTAGAACGCAGGTGCCCTTGACAGGTTTGTGGTGCCCCTGACAATCCTAAAGTGTCAACGACAGGCTTGTGGTGCCCTTGACAGGTCCATGGTGCCCTTGCGAGGCCGGTGGTTCCCCTGCGAAGCCAATAGTGCCCCTGGCAGGCCTCTAGTGCCCCTGGTAGGTCTGTGGTGCCCCCGGAAGACCTGTAGTGCTTTTGCTAGGCCGATGGTGCTCTTGACATGCCTGTGGTGCCACTGACAGGCCCGTGATGCCCCTGCTAGGCCTGTGATACCCCTGGCGGGCCTGTGGTGCCCCTGTCGGCTGTCAGGCCTGTGGTGCTCCTGGCAGGCATGTGGTGACCCCAGGCCCTAAGTCATGACCCATGTGACCTCCCCCTGGGATTCATGGGATTCGCCACTGATTAGTACTGCGATGGCTTCAAGGGAATTTGATACATGTAGGATAAATGGAATTTATCAAACGACAATAAGGAAGAGACAAACACATAGGTACTTGAGGATCAGCTTAACCCTCGCCGGCACAGGCCATTTTGAGTCCTTCGACGGCACAAGGGGGGGGGGGGTTGGTACGACCCCCCCCCTCGCGTTTGGCCCCTGATGGAGCTAGAGCTTCGCGGAAAAAAACGAGCGTGTTGCCCGTCACAAAAGGAAGCCAATGATACCCAATTTTAAGATCCTAGGTCATCGGCTGACCTTCCAGGTCAGGTCAATGACCCATAAATCAGGAATATCGGGACCTGTTAGAAAGTCGTAAAGTGTGGTAGCTAAGGGGTTTTCCGGGGTGCTGATCACGAATATCGTGTTAGTTTTGATCATAGATGATGTCGTGAAGCGTTTAGACCAGGTCGGGTCAGATCAGGTCAGGTCAACCGGTAGGGGTCGTGACGGGTATTCGTAGTACACTCGGGGGCAGATTGATGTTCCACCACTCCCTACCCATCGGGCTCCCATGGCTCAGCACTGGCTGCTGCCAGTGGCAGCACTGGCAGCACTGGCACTGGCAGGCAGTGCTGAGCAGTGCTGAGGGCAGGCAACACTGACAGCAGCCAGTGCTGAGCCATGGGATCGCCCGATGGGTAGGGAGGTAGTGGAACATCAATCTGCCCTCGAGTGTACCTGTCATCCGCCTCGGACAGCTTCGATAACATGTTACGAAGGCACCAAAACTACTTCGTAAATGTTCCAATGGTTGCTAAACTCGAATTCAGCTCCAAAAACTAGCCTGGAAACATGTAAAACTCGAAAAAGTGAACCGAGGTCACCAAAGGTCAATGACCTGACCTGACCTTCTGGTGACCTTGACATCCACCCTAATGCATGGGCGCAACATCAAATCACATGTTTGAACGTTTGAAACCACGAAAAGCTTGCAAACGCGCGGCTAATGCGAGCCGACATACGCCGAATCGCGATTCCGGCCAAACATGGTCTCAGAAAAGAGGTCACAGGTCAAGGTCATTTGGGTCAGGGTCATGACATTTTCAGGGTAGGTGTAAAATTGATCAATGCGAGGGTACTGAAAGTTTCGTCGCGATCGGCCGCTTTTTACGCGAGTTATTCGCGAAAAACCTTAGGGGGTACATCAACCCCCCCCCCCCCCCTGTGCCGGCGAGGGTTAAAGTTAACCACACATACGGGGGTGAACTGCCATTTTCGTTTTGTAAATAAAAAATAAAATAATAAAAAAATCATCGTGTCAGGGCTGTGACGAAAAATAAGTGGCCTAAATCCGATAAGAAAACAGGATTTGGGGGTACCCTAGGTTTGGCTCCTTGAGCTGGTGCCCCCCCTTGTCTCAAATCGTTCCGCCGCCTATGTTCGCAAGTACCTACCTTCACATGATAAATGACACTGTGACATTCATAAGCTCAAAATGAAAACCAAGCTAACTCATTTGTGGCCTTAGCCCTCAGCTTTTCCTTTTTACCTCAATATGATGTGCAGTGAAAATAATTGATGTGTATTATTAAGATTAAATGCAAATAATTACCAGTACAAATGTGTCTGTAGATCAGTTATGTTCCGAGCTTTCATCAACCTAACCAACTGCACTCAACAGTCAACAGTCCCCACATGGTCCCCAGATGCCAATCAGTCTCTAGCTGAGGCTTGATTGATGAGCATTTTTCCTTGTGGTACCCTGCCTGTTCCAAGGTAGAACAATTCATGAACATCCTGGGAGCTGTGCTCATGTCTTGTGCATATTGTTAGGGTTTGTTTGCTTTGTACTGCTTACCAACTTTTATAGAGCTAAATCTGATTAAAATTAATGTCTCTACTGTCTGGTCATCATGACCTAAAGACTAATTACTAATTTCTTAATTTACCATTAGAGATCTATCATCAGTAGTTCCACATGATGTTTATTGGCTTCCATTGTCACATTGCACATACCTAAATGAGTCTGTTCACAAAACCACTGTCCCTTTGATCTGTCCACTTTTCCTGTCCTATTATGTTCTATTTTGATTCCACTTATGCAGTAGGTATATTCTTAAATGCATTTTATTTAGAATGTTATGCTTCCACCACTAACAATTTCTCCTTTCTCAGGCTGAGAGGAGAGCTGTTGGTAGCAGTTCCCGAGTCATTCTGTTGAGTCAGCTGCGCGTCTCTCCTCGTGACCGCGCCCACCTTTCACCATGTGGCCGGTGCTAATGAACGTTCTGAGGACTTACGCACCCATCATCACGCTGCCCGCGGCGGCCGTGATCGGGTTCATCGGCTACAACCTGGAGAGTCTGTTCGACAGGAGCACACCAGCGCCCCTGGAGGGTATCAAAGACAGAAGAGAGGAGCGCAGGCTCGGTGACGGTGCAGCTCCCCCGGACGCGCTCAAGGACCGCTCGTTCGTGCCGCGAACCGTGTTCGAGAAGAACGTATCACCCACGCTGAAGCCGACCTGAGGCTGTCGAAGAGGTACGGTGGTCTGCCGGAACGGTGGATAATGCAGGTGGGCTGAGTACGTCATCGTGATACGTTACAGTCTGATGGTCGGGTATTTTTGGGGAGTTTTACTGTGCCTGATGGAGAGAGTTCAGTTGTGTGGAGTGTAGGAGTCACATGCTTTGCCGTTTTTGGTAGAGTTGAATGCCGCGCCGAACGTTTTCTTGTTAGGAAAATGCGTGCCTGATTCGTGTCTTTTCGTCTCCCAGCCGTTTACTCCACTTGGCTTAATGGGGACAGAGAGACAGTGCTGCATTAAATACAATTTTGTGAACAGGCTCATTGATGTGCAATGTGACAATGATAAGGAATAAATATTGTGTGTAACTGCTGATAGATCTCTGACAGTTGATGCTTAAATTAGTTATTTATCGTTAAGTAACCTTTGGGAGAGCACGCCTGGTCACCAGAGTCCGTATTTCACCCGCACTCTCATCAGATCGAAGTGGCTGGAAACTGTCCTTCAAGTATGAGTCAAATGTGAGGATCAGGACTGTGCATTGGTTAACACATTCACCATTTAGAGATGACAGTATTTATTTCGGCACATCTCCCTAAACATTTTACAAACACATAAATAGGTACCTAATAAACATTCCATATCAAACCAACACAAAACGTGCATGATAGAACCTAGCGGATATATCTGTCGCACTCTACCCATAACAGATGTGAGCGGTCTCAATACAGCACTATGTAAAGGGCCAACCATTCACACATATTTTCACAGTTGCTTAAAAGAGTGGGATGAATTATCGTTCATGCTCTCTCCTGAAAGGAAGCGCTCTCCTTGCTGGCTCGAATATGCTCCCTCGATGTCGCTCGAGAGGCTATTCGAGCATTGTCTAAATATTATCCAAATATTTGGACGGATTCTCGGAGTACAACACCCATCGTAGTTCACTTCTAGACCGCATTTGATATTGTTGACTTGCGTAAAGTCATGAGTGCAGTCATCATGTCGAATAGCTGACATGACATTACTGACATCAATTACATCAATAACATCAATTAGTGAGCACCGTAAAGAGTCCTAATTCACTGCAGTTATAGTGGCAGTACAGAATCTACCATCGCTAGATTCCTCGTACAATCCATTCATTATCGTCCTTCTGTTCACAGAGGAGCTTCGCACAGGTGTGTGACGCGTAATTTTGCCGCTCTCATGTTGTCTCGATCAAGCGCCGTGAAGGAAGGGTTCTGCAATCGGCTCGCTTGCGCACAGCCCTCGACTCGTTCTGATCGGGCAGTGAACACACACAGAATGAGCAGAACCTATCATCGGCAGACTGATATCCCGCCTGAGGCAGTTCCGATGGCAAGGGAGTGGGGATGGTCGGTGATACTTTTCCTAGGAGGCACAGACGATTTGGCTCAAATGTGCTAGTTGGCACCTGGGTCTATTAAATGTCTTCATAAGCATTGCTCTGGGCGCCAAAGCCAATAATCTCTCTCAGCCTTCAAGTGTGGAAAAACTAAAAGCTGCAGACTGTACCATACATCATTACGAGCTAACATCGTTCTTTGGTCATATCTGTGAGCTCATGGCTCGAAGCTTCCTCAATAACTTGACAAAATGACGCTTGTTCAACACACGCTGGGATGTCGAGCTCCACACGATAGCTGTCGAGACGACAGTGTTGTCCCAAGAACATGAATCCCAGCCCTGTCGCTCGGTCTCAGAGTATGTAGACGTTGGGATTGTCGCCTCTCATCGAGAGCTGCGCCTCGTGTAGAATGCGCAGTCGCGGCCCAATGGGCACTCCCAGTTTCTGGAGTCGTTCCTCAGTCATGTATGGCAGCTCCAGCATACCGATCCGTTCGCGTTCGAACAGCGGAGCGTATTTCTGCAGAGAAAACAACAGTGGCACAGGGTCAGTGCTCGGGAGATCATTAGTTGTTGCGTGGGGGTTGCTAAGCAATTGTCCTGGGTCGTGCTTAGCCGGAGTGCTAAGCCGGAAATGACTGATCATCATTGCATCATTTTCGGCATTGCTGTGGATAGCACGCAGCAGGGCTTGCTACTTATTCAACGAACATATCCTGAGTCAATTTAGCGCACAAAGTAACACCTGTTTCTCGACAATGTTGTCTCTTGTCTTTCTTGGTGACATGTGTAATCGCGCATCATTATCTCCCTCGATTCAGTGACGCACGGTACATGTTCCGCTTTCTTGTCACTCCTACACAAGCCTCACCTCGTATCCCAGCTGGTTGAGGAAGATCCGCAGCAGGGGCGGCTCGTCGCCGAAGAAGCGGGTCAGTTTCCGCACGCGCGGCGGATGTGTGAGAGATACACCGGCCGGTCGGAACGTTCCGAAATCTCCGCCGTGCCGGACACCGGGCCCCGAGCCCTGTCGGAGCTGGGCCAGCTCGGTCCGTATCGACTCCATCTCCTGGGGAGGCAGACGGAGTGGTGACCTTATTGGCGCACATTGGCGTTATGACGATATTGGGGTGGCGTTATACATATAATCATGTCCTTACTGGGGGAACGGTGATCGTGTGCATTGCGTGAACTTCAAATAGGCGTTAAAGATCCTATTATAACTAGAGTGATTCCAGGTTGAGGACTGAGGGTTAATGCTATTCGTTGGTGTTAATTTATGTTGCTTGCGTTTTCGCTTGTGATCCCAAGTTCTTTTTTGCCCTCCAGTTCACTTTCTTGCATTCTTAGTACGTTTCCGCCCGGCTCGCCCCTTCCAGTCCTTTGTAGCCCGTCAGCCGCGTGCGATACTGACCTGGAACATGAGGTGCTGTGTCCTCATCTCCGAGGACAGGTGCGCCACGCTCCTCGCCAGCGTCACCACGTGACTCTCCAGTCGCTGGAACCGCTTGTTGATCCCCTGCGAAGAGAGGAGGGCTCGATTCTTGATAACCACTGGGAGGTTGTTACAAAAGCTCTGATTGCGCCTTTTTCATGCATCCATCAGCATTTTGTTTACATTATGCCACTATATAGTTGAACACATGGGCGCCGCCACCGGGGGGGACGGGGGGGACGCGTCCCCCCACTCTCAGAATGGAAGGGGGACGTCCCCCCCAAACTCATTACGGAGCGAGCGAAGCGAGCGTAGTCTTTCGTAGGTTAACGGAAATTTCTGAGTATGCCGTGGTCACGCTTTTGCTAGGCTTATATCTCAGCAACCACTTGACCGATTTACATGCGGTAATTTTTGTAGGGTAGCACTAAATTCATTCCTTCTAACGAGCATCGGACTATTCCCGATGCATGTGAGTGACCCCATATGCACGTGCCACGTGAAAAACGAAGAGGTGTCAGTTTTGTAACAATTTCAATATCTCGGCAACTACTGGGCCGATTGCGCTGAAAGTTGGCATGTAGGTTGGTATACCCACTAGGCAATGCATATCCGTGTGCCACAGTTGGGGTGCTGCTGCACGTGCGCACATGCAGGGGTCGATTCCAGATCTCGAGAACGGCTGAACCGATTGTGCTGAAATCTGATACATGGTTAGATTGTGGTTAGAGACCGGTTAGTAGGGTGCCGTGCAAAAGTCAGTTGGGACCCATTTTGCACGTGCGCATTTGCAGGGTGCCGTTTCCAGATCTCGAGAACGGCTAGGCCGATTGCGCTCAAATTTGGCACATCGTTAGGGACCAGTTAGAAGGGTGCAGTGCATAAGTTAGTTGGAGGTATCCCCTCGCAATTTCGCACGTGCAAGGCCCACCCCACCCTCTCGCTCGCTCCGTTGGTCGCCCCAAAAGGCGTTTTACTTATTGTTATCCTACTCGAAATTTGATTAGGCCCTTCGGTCAAATGAGACCATTTCAGAGCCGCAAGTATGAAAGAATTGGTGGGAGACATTGGTCGGGCAGCCACCCCAGTGAGCCACTTGGGATGAACCCGACCAATTGAACAGGCAGCCCAGCCCACTGGCACTCATTGCACCCGGCAAAGGACTATAGCTCCAGTGGAGCCATTCCCGCATGGGATAGAGTTGCCCGTCCAGCCCGGAGCAGGGGGTTGCGGCGTGGAGGAGAAGGATTTGACTCTCCTGAGGATGGAAGAGATGGAACGGCCGGTGGCGAATCTAAGAGGGTCCAGGAGGTTTAGACACTCAGTATATGGGGTGTGGGCCTACATGCATTGGTCTGACCCCTGCCACCTCGGCCAACAAAATCTCCAGCTCTTATTCGACCTGTCATCGCGGAACTGCCGATTTTTGATATCGTGATCAACGTGTGTCGTATAACACGACTGGCCGAACACGGGCCTAATATATTTCGTCTAACCAGCCAAGAGCATGACTTTACACCAATCCGACCTCGAAGTCAAAATCCGAACATTTTCGAAGACTTCAACTCCGACTCTGGCCAAAACTGGCCAGTCGTGCCAAAAAAAAGTGTGCAGTCAACTCCGACTGATTCTGGCTCCGACCCCACACTTCTGCAGTCACGCTACACTAAATTAAATTTCCAGCTTCTAAGAAACAAGCTAATGCTATAGGTACGGTTGACAGGACCACAAAACTTTGAGGCGACTTGACTACTTGACTTGGTTTTCCTGACCTAAGGTTTTCTGGTATCAAGCTTGTTACACGGGCTGCAAAATTCGTATTTTGGAGCAGTTTTGCCTAATGTTTTTTGCCAATTTTCGCGGCGCTTCGCGCCGATTCGTGCACAGACCAAAAGAGAGATTTGTGACTATACAACGCCCCCTCCCCCACGCGGGTATGCAATATGTATTACCTATATGCAATATGCATTATCGATCATATTAGTGGCATACATCAGCAATTATACCGTGATAGAACACGAGGCTTTGCCGTGTCAAACTGAATCGGACATCAGATGTGTATATAGGTAGGTTCTTGGTGGGAATGCGGTCTATAGCCATTACTAACCTAAACTACTTTCCTCAAACCAGTTGTTTTGCCACAGTTTTATGAGTTTTTAAACTTAAAATGGTCAGGAAATTATAAATATTTGCAAAAGGATTTTTTACATCACTATTGTCCATCTTTCGTAGAGGCTACTTACTTACCTATATTGCAGGGGAAGCTGATTACGCGTTGACCAAGCATAGTACGTAGTTCAAACCAGCTGAATGCTGATTGGCTAGCATTTTTCCGTAAGGGAATGGAATCCTCGGTAAGAGAATGACAAAGTGTAATATATGGGAATGACTTCAGTCTTCAAACCTAAAATCGATACCGATATATTTGGCTAAGGGTGATCGTTGGCCGTTGGGCCATAAAAGCTCCTGATTTGTTCTCGTCTCAGCTCAAGCTACAAAACCGTTACTTCAGTTCAAAACCCTATGTTAAAAGTGGCATATTTGCTTTAAACGTTGAATGCATCCGACCGAAAAAGCCACGGTAAAAATGTCTACTTTTGGGTTTTCAGTCGGTCAGTCCGTCCCCCCCAGTCAAAAACCCGTGGCGGCGCCCCTGGTTGAACACAATCGTCTGATTTTTGCGGCCTCTCCGGAGCTGCTGAATCTAGAATCGCTTGGGAACTTGCATTAATTACTCGGATGCTCATGACTCTTGAATCCCTATGCGTGTTCCATCTCATTTTTTTTTTGCATCCCAGCGCCTCACTGTGCACCACTGACTCCACAGTACCGTCATCCTGACTCTCCTGGCGCTCCCCCTCTGGTCTGCATCCCCCAGTCTCACCCTGGAGTCCCTGGTCTGTTTCCGGTCTTCGCGGCGCCGGTCGCGGCTCGGCTTCCCCCCGATGGAGGAGGGGAGGGAGGACACGCTGCTGCCGGGACGCAGACGGCCGGCCGGCACCCTGGCGGTCGGCCGGCCCGGCTGAGCGCGCTTCTGACCGCCCAGCAGACGCAGAACCTGAGGGGAGCAGAACCCAGAGGTGGCGGTCACTTGGGGTTATGCAGCGATGCATTGGATAGGTCCACATGGCACATACAGCGTGGCAGCAGGGTTGAAGAGGAAACGTTTGTTGAACAGCTATATCAGCAGTCAACTGGCGGATGTTTTGTATCGCCCTATAGAGCGCTGCAACGCCAGAAGTGTCAGTTCAGTAATCAGTTCGGATGAACATACAAGCGTGAGGAGATGAGTCCTACTTGCCATTGACTGAAGGCTATACGTCTCCTGTCACATATTTTGACGTACGCCTACTCCATGCAATTACTTTCGAATTTCAGATTGTTCCTTCCCTCTGGTGAAGCGATAACTATGCTAGGAGTTCTACCAGTCGACCCTCACCTCCGAGTACATGGTCTCGAGGCTCTGCAGCTGCCGGCGCACGGTGGGACCGTCCACACCCGTCTCCAGCACGGTCGAGTCGTCCGTGCTCTGGTCCGAGGTTTGGTCCAGTGCCGACTCCAGGTCCAGCGAGGCCAGGTCACCGCCGCTGTCGTTGGCAGGACCCAGCACACCCAGCGAGCCTGGAACCGGCAGAGAGATGTCGAAAGACATATTTTGAAAATAATTTGACATACTCGTAAGTCGTAGGAAACGTTCATTAATCATGGATCACTTCCTGTTAATTATCCACGGTCATTTGATGGCAAGGCCGTTGTACTTACCGTTGAGCAAGAAGGATGCAAAACTGTTTATGAATACACGATTAATGTTTTAGCGATCTAGCAGCCATGCCTCACAACATATGTTCATGAGCATCGTAACAAAATCGTTCAAAGGAAGGGTATCCGGAGCGTCGGCCCGACGTTCCTCTGACGCCTACCAACTCGAGTGGTCGTCCTCTGTCGCGATCGCTCTCTGGGGTCGCCACGACCCATCGTCGGTGACTCCTTGGCGGCGCGCGTCACCCAGCTGCGGCTCTGGCCCTGGCTCTGTCGGCCCTGTCGGGGCGCCGAGCCGGAGCCGATCCGCCCGGTCAGCAGCGGCTGCCCCGGGGCGGCCGTGTCCTCCAGCAGGTCAGGCTGGTTGGGCCCGGCTGCAGACCGCTGACCGGCGCGGGTCCCTAGACGGGGAGTGCCGGCCGGGGAGTGCGGCGGGGAGCCGTCTGGTGCCGGGAGCGGAGGGGTGGACGACACTCCCGCCGGCGCAGAGGTCAGGTCAGGTCGCCGGGAGCCCGGGTCCAGGATCTGACGCAGCTCTGGCTCCGTATCAGCCCACTCCTGCTCGTTCCCTGCAGGAAATATAATGAGGCATTATTGAACTGACGTGCCACTAATCTGCATGCATATTGAGCATAGCCGCCGTTTCGCTGGTAAAGCTCGGGAGTTTTTTTTTTTTGCCATTTGCTTATGATAACGATGACAAAATATGGTTCTTAAATACCTATAAAATGGCTAATCGGTGTCCTTTTGTAAACTGCGGACATCATTGATGAAGACAGATCTGATGCTTCGTTCAGCTTATACTCAGCCATCCCGTACTGCGCCCTCGACTAACCTGTGTTATGCGTACCTCGCTGGCCGCCCGGTTTCGTCCGGGCGCGTCCCTCCGAGTCGACGCTGGTGTCCAGCAGCGCGGTGTGCCGGTGATCGGTGGACGGCTGGCTGCGGGACACCTCCCCCGCTCTGCTCCTGTCGGTCCCCGCAGCCTCCTGGTGCGGCCCGGACGAGACGGCCGGCCGCGCCGTCACCGTGGTGGTCGCCGCCCCCGCCGGTGGTGACGGCCTGCCGGGGCTGAACGGAGAGTCGACCGGTGGCCGGCCCTGGCTGCCCTGTCGGCTCAGGTAGTGACCGGGCGGCGGCAGGCGCGTGCCGTAGGCCGGCGGAGGAGGCCGCGGCTGGCCGGCCGCCGGCGCCGCCGCTCGCAGCGGCTGAGGGGCATACCCTGCCGGCCGCACCGGCGGCGAGCCGGCTGGGAACGCCGCTGGAGGGCGCTGCGGTCGCGGGTCGCCGGGTCGTGGGGTGTGTGGCGGCACGCTGTAGGTGCCGCCGCTGGTCGGAGCGGCTGCCGAGGTGTGTGGGTATTCGGTCTGCTCGTGATAGCCGTGAGGGTGGTACTCGCGGCCGGTGGGCGGGTAACCGCCGTACGGCTGCTCGCCGGCTGGGGAACCGTTGGCCAGCGGCCGCTGCGCCACGCTCAGCCCACTCGGTGCTACACTCAGCCCACTCGGCGCCACACTTAGAGCACAGGGAGCCACACTTAGAGCACTAGGAGCCGTGCTGAGCGTGCTGGGTACGGAGCCATACCGAGCACCCAGCGAGGCGACCCGTCCTCGCGTCTGTCCCTCAGCCGCCCACAGCTGCCGCTCAGCGGCTGCTGCGGACACCTCCTCCGCAGCTAGCGAGCGCACACTGCTGCGGAGAGGAGCGCCGCGCGCAGCCGCCACTCCCGCTGCGGAGGAGGCGGGCGGAGCACCGTGCTCCCCGCCGTGTTCCGGAGCGGCCGACAGCGGCATAGAGCGGCCGTCCGAGTCGCCTGAGCGGCTGAACCTGTTGGAGAACATGTCCCTGAGGTGGTGGTACTTCTTGGCGAGCCGGCCGTTGGCGGCGGTGGGGTCAGGCGCTCCGCTGCCGCTCGAGGTGGGGGCGGGTGGCGAGTTGACGGCGCCGGTGCCCCCGTGCCACCCTTCCGGAGCTGACAGTCTCTGAAGAGGAGATATGGAACGTCATTAGATACAACCTCAAGTGAGAGAAACTCATAAGCGGAACTATGTGACGCCGGCGCTCGACGCTCCTAGCATTTCATCCAAAGGACATTTCAATGCCGAGTGGCAGCGTACCGACTGGAGGCTCATCAGTAAATGCTAAATTGGTAATTAGCGCCTCTGGCACAAATTAAAACGGATTCGTTACGCCTTGTTTATGGCGACGATTTCTATTTGTTGGACCATAACAATGGCTAGTATTTTTCGTCCCCAAAAATCATTCGATACGTGGGACATTTATTTCAGTTACAGGGCATTCATTCAAGTTTGCCCATAAAAACCCTCGTTAACATGCCAAGTAACCGCTAGATTCGACATCGTCAACCAACCTCGAGCGCGTAATTGGTCAACTTTTAATTTTACGTTTAATTCCTCCCTCGCCCAGCTCAGATTCCAACTCTGAAGGTCCTCATTCCTCACAAAGATGGAATGCGGCTCTAATCATGAACGGTACGTGGCATTCCTCGATAATTTGCCACTCCATTAAGGCCACTTTTCGTGTAGATCATGAGTGCTCTCTGGCTCTCGGATCCGTCGCCTGAAGCGTTCGTACGAATGATCTCACGCGTTCCGTCTGTCACGCGATTTATCTAATCTGAAAGGATCTCTGAGCAGTTTCTGAGTGCGACTGACTCCGAACTGAAAGCCAAGGCCTTCGGCTGCTGAAAGCGCACTCGAACCGTCGCATGGCTGCGCCGAGACAGGTTTGGTGCGTTTCTGTGCATCGGAAGCATGAATGAATCCATGCATGGCCTTTGGTAAGCGCCATTTCAGCGACCGTTTTTAGTTTCAGATAGCGGTTCACCAAAGGACGTTGAACGTTCATCAGCGGCAGTATGAGAACAAGTCACACCAATCTGAACCTACTCCGTTGCTTTCCCCACGCTCAGCACGACCCCCAGTGAGTCACATTGCTTATCCTTCCTGCACCGGTCCGTGCTATGGTGATGTCAGCCCAGAGACAATAACTGTGTACTCCGCTAGATTGTAACGGAATAACTGACCGGGTCTCGGGTAACGACGGCGCCGTGATTGGATTTTAAACAAGCCACCATGAACCCACTTCATTTTTACTTGGTTTCATATTCAAAAGCAACGATGAGAGTTAGCAACTCGTGAGCCTTTCCATCACATCCCCAGCAGCTGTGTCGGGGTCGAGGTCACGACCTGTGACCCTGCTTACCGTGACCTGAGTGGAGACGGCGTTGAGCCGACCGGCCAGCTCGGTCAGCACTGGCTCGCTGCCGGAGAGAGGGTGCTCGCCGCGTCCGGTCGCGTCCGTGGGTCCCTCGGCGAGCTGGCGGGGCACCGGCACCGACTTGTAGACGCTCAGCTCACACTCTGAAACCGGGCAGCACACTATCAGCACCTGGGCAGCACACTGTCAGCGCCCGGGCAGCACAGTACAATGTCAGCGCCCGAGCAGCACACTGTCAGCGCCCGAGCAGCACCCTGTCAGCGCCCGGGCAGCACACTGTCAGCGCCCGGGCGGCACACTGTCAGCGCCCGGGCAGCACACTGTCAGCGCCCGGGCAGTACAGCACACTGTCAGCGCCCGGGCAGCACACTGTCAGCGCCCGAGCAGCACACTGTCAGCGCCCGAGCAGCACACTGTCAGCGCCCGAGCAGCACACTGTCAGCGCCCGGGCAGCACACTGTCAGCGCCCGGGCAGCACACTGTCAGCGCCCGGGCAGCACACTGTCAGCGCCCGAGCAGCACACTGTTAGCGCCCGAGCAGCACACTGTCAGCGCCCGAGCAGCACACTGTCAGCGCCCGAGCAGCACACTGTCAGCGCCCGGGCAGCACACTGTCAGCGCCCGGGCAGCACACTGTCAGCGCTCGGGCAGCACACTGTCAGCGCCCGGGCAGCACACTGTCAGCGCTCTGTCCGGCGCTGCCACGCGAGTCGGCGGCTCGTGCAGGGCGGCTGGTTTTTCGCACATCGGAGGCCCGCCCGTGCCGGTCGTCACGTGACTCGGTAAGGAAAATGGGATGCTATCGGCGAGCTTCATCATTAGTTTGAAAGGCCGTGTGTACTGCATGCGGTGCATACAATCAAACAATGGGTGGATGTGGATATATAGCGGATCTGGGACGCCAAACACGGGCGGCGCTTCCCAAAACCGCACCCTATGATGATGTTAAAACTTGAACGGGTGCTGCTCGTTAGGGAAATTCTGATGCCACTGTGTTGGTGTGCTATGTGTCGTCCACCCACACAGTTTTAGGGAGAAAGTTAATTATTTTCTGTGCCAGCATAATGCCTTTATGTTGACACACATTTTCGAAAGTCGAAACTGTTACAGGTGTCATCGCCACCTCATTGTCAACCCGTCATGAATGTCAACCTCTAACATCCTCATTACCGTCTGGACAGCATTCAAAACAAACGTCCCGCAGTTTTTGCCCGGGAAATTGTCATACCGACAGCGCCGTCTCGGCCAAGACCGCCGCAGCCGCCACTCAGAGCCAGAGGCGCCCCATTGCGGCGTCTCCGCCTGCGGCCGGGTCACTCGTGTGAGCGCCCGGACGGGGATGACTCTGACTCTGATGACTCTGCGGGCGTCGGCCGGCTGTTTGTGGCGTCCCGAAGTCACGTGAGCCGGCAGCCGTGAAATCGGTAACGACGGGCCGTCGACATTCCACGTCGGAGGTGCGTGACACATTGAGTGACTCTGGCGCGGCCTTCGGACCCCGGGCTCGGCCCGTCTGAATGGGAGACCGTCCGTCATGCCTGTCCCGTCTCAATGACAGAACGACTGGCATGCCGCACCTGTCAATGGCAGATTGTCTGCCGCTGCGCATCTGTCATAATGACAGTTCGCTCGGTTCGCCACAACATGTCTCCAAGATTGAAACCATTCTGAAGATACTCCAGCGAGGAATGCGGAGCCGAATGCGTGGCGATACAGAGTGGCATTGTGGAGGCCGTATTGAGGGTAGCTCGACGCATGCAAATGTGTCGTGGTTGGAGAGGTATGCTAGCTAGACAGGCTATGGGACACATACAATGGAATGTCCATCTCTGATTATATAAAAATATGCACATTCATGTCAGCATACTGCGTGGCCTAGCCCGGGACAGCCAATTTGAACCTTGAAATCTGCCATTGTCCGTTGATGAACATGACATGCAGCCTTACGAGTTACTTCTGCATTTTAAGAACAGAACACCATCGGCCAGATTGCATGCAATCTGACTTGTCACCACCAAAGTTTGCCACCTTCTCGAAATCCCACAGTAAAATCACGAGACGGTGTTTCACGCAACGAGCTCGACTAATGAGGCCTGTCGATTCCAGAAACTATCGGAGTTTTCGGCTGTTTTACTGACATTCCGAAGTGCACCTCAGAGCGAACACTTGTATACCACCCATGGTTTATCGACCATAAAACTGACGTTTGAAAAGGAGCAATTCACTTCGGAATCGGGCGACGGCTCGCCCTATTTCCCGAGCCCTGGAAGCTGTAACAGGTCCGTTTCTGAATCAAAAGACTCGATGGATCCCTCGAATGACTGGCATTTTGTTACTTTTTGGTCGGGCGGCTGGAGGACGGTTGAATTGTGTCCCATTGGACGACGATGGGTAAAGGCATTAGACAAGTGGCGATTTCAGGCTAGCGACCGAGAGGCAGCGCATGCCACGCACTATAATAGGTTATACTATGTTGTATAATGTATATAATGTGAATTAATAAGTTTCATGTCTCACCCTGAGAAATAAAGCAATTACGGAGTCTGCATGGTCATATATGTCAGGTGGGAGCTCACCTTATCATATTACCTACAATATGGAGTTAACTTAATTGCATTCGTAACTTTATGCACTTCTCAACAAAGCCGCAACTGACATGCAAAAGCTTAATTTTCATTTTCGGACGCCCGTGGAATATCAGGAAATTAACGTGTGACATGCCCAAAGCCAGTGAGAAGATAGAGTACCCTCAGGCGAGGCAAGTGCAATGGCTTCATTACATAAACAATTGGTTTCCTGTCGTTACTTTTCCATTCAACACCTTAGAAGTCACATCCTGGCCCTACTATCAATAGATGGGTATGGTAGGTACCTAATCATGATGTAGTAGGTCCACCTTCAATGCGCCCTAATGCAAGCATTCCTAGCAAGGAGTTCGTGCGAACTTGAAGCGAAAAGAAAAGAAAGAAATTTGGAGCACGAGGTCCGTGTGAACTTGACAAGCAGGAAAACGAAAGTTTGTATGTGGAAAGGCCATGCTAACTTGAAGCTCGCTGGAATGTAAAATTGGCCAAAACCCGCAGTCCTTCCTGTTTGCCTGCCACTCACAAACCGCTAGTGTGATCCGCTAAAGCATTTATTATTTAGCATCGAGTGGCTTCCTCCTTCCTGGTTTGCGTTTTCGAATAAAAAATGGTATAAACGGTTACGTATTCCAATCATATTCCACTCTTTTGATGTAGATCATCTCCGATTGTATAATTTCATTAAACATTATCAAGTAACAATATCAAATAGTCTACACAATGCTTAGTACCTACCTTCTGCATTTTATCAAATGTTGACATTTTTGCCTTAAATGTCGTTCGCCAAAAGTCTCCAGTCTACCCATATTCGGGTTAGTTCTTCGATCTGCCATATGAGCTAAATATCTCGTTACATATGGCCCACATTGGGGGCTATTCGTATCCTCGCGGGCCCGTTTCTTGGAACCCGCCATGTATAATATAGTTTATTTGGAGAGGGGAACGATACACGGCATATCCAAACCGAATGCGAACAACCGACATAAGGCGCACGTCAACAGTAGCGCCCATTGGGATCTGCACTTGACCCCGACATACCGAGTAGCTGGGCAGTCCTGCAAAAGGCAATATGAGCATCTTATCTGAGCTAAGCATCAACTGAAAAACTCCGCACTGCTGGTCGAATTTAGCATCCGCTGGAAAAAAAAACCTCAGAACCAGCCAACCTAGCTCAGCATCAGCACGGGACATCTCGAAAAGACCTCCGGGCAAGATCAGTGCTTCCCAAATGGGCGGACCGGTAAAACAATGGCCCGGCCGCCCTGTTTCTAGTTTCTCCGTTAGTTGGGTCCGTGGTAATGACGACCGCCGGTGGCCGCCCCGCCCCCTCAGCTGCCGGGCCGCTCCACAGCAGCGCAGAGGGGTGGAGTCGCCCGCCCACCCGCCGCGTGCGACGCCCCGTGCGCGCTGCAATTACACCCAAATTGGTTTATTTGGACGGCCGAGACGCCGCGCAGTGGGCCGAGTGCGGTCGGCCGGCGGACCGGCCGGCGGAGAGCGTGACCTCTGACCTCGCGGTCACACCCCGCACAGCCGCCGGCGCCGGAGTCGGTGGAACCTCCATACAGAGACGGAGGGTCATCATGAGAACTGTTCAAATGCGGCCGCGTCGGTATGTTTCTGTGACGGATGACGGCGATTTGGAAAGCGGTTTGTTAGGGAATGAACAGGGCTTTGCATAGAACATTAGCTATGATTTTTTTTCGTATGTTTATTTCCTGTATCTCAATAATGACGTCATTTCAATTATTGTAATTTTTAAATAGCGCCTCCACTAGCCATCCGGCAATTTAAACACCATCGAACCTCGGCTGGTCCTGATCATATTCATGAGTTGGGCGTAATTATGATGGTGGGTAATTCATGTTTCATCATTAATCATGATGAAACCGAACCTCCAATTTCTCTACAGAATCCTGAACCAACATTTTCACGGAGAAGTTGCTGGAAGTTCCACCTCATGTGTTCATACCATTTATCCTCATGTCAAAAGCATATTCCAATCATTTGAAATGACTTCTAGAAACAGAGATTACATGAAATGTGCTACTTCATTACATGCCATTGTTCAAGTTATTGCATGAAATGCACAATACACATGCAAAAAATTGGTAGTTGTTTGTTAGAAGTATTTAGCGGCACCTATTAGCTATTTTTAGATAGTCGAAGGAGTCTTTTAGAAAGGATGTATCAGTCCCATTTTCTTTTATGACACTATTCTTTGTGCAGGAAAATAAACTTTCCAGACCTGCAATGAGAAACAAAGAACAAAACACGGGCGACCCTAAGCAAAGCAATACAAAACAGCCTATCCCATAGAAGGATAAAACAAAACAACACAAAACAAAACAAAACAAAACAAAACAAAACAAAACAAAACAAAACAGGAAAATGAAACGCTCTACAACGCGGCACAGCACAGGACTAACTATCAGTTCATATCTAGGAATGTCTATAACCATATCAGTTGAGGTTGGATGCGTTCCAGTTCGGCTACGAACGGTGTCTCGCTCGTTCATTTCCCCGTCCGACAGCTGTGCAGCTCGTGGGACGGCATTCACGGCACGGAATGACGACCGCAGCGGCATCTGCTGGTGACCGCAGGTACGATAAATACATGGAGAGACGCGGGACTCGTTCATCCAATGGGTGTGAGACCCGAGGTGTTGGGTCACAACTCACAACAGCTGCTTGTGTGCTTTCCGACTTTGAATGGCTTTGTTTAATTCTAACAAGTTAGAAGGATAATTTTGAGGTGTTCTTACATGAGTGCAGTAGAGAGAAAAACAATGTAATTGGTAACAAACACAGAAATAAGTTAGGTACATTTAACCCATTAGAGCCGAAAACTTTTTTTGTCGACTTTCACTGCAATTTTAACATATGTTTGTCAGGCACCCTTTAGGAGAATACATGTGCATTTTTAGCCAGATCACGAAACCGGAAGTGTACGTTTCCGGTCTGGCAGCTTTTGCTGCCAAGCGTATCTTACATAGTCAAAAATGGAGTGGTTTGTCACATTTCAAAGCACAAACATATCAAAACCGCGAGGAAATGATCTTTCGATACCAACAAACTTTGCCACAGAGTGTCTCCTGTTGGTGCATGTACAATTTTCATGAACTATTTTATTTACGTATCAGATATGATCTTGAATATGTGTAATTGTTCGGATTTCCATTCGACCGTAGCCTGCAAATAACGACCGTAGCCAATAATTCACAAGAATAATGAACTCAAAATCCAGACCTCAGCTAACTAACAGTTCAGCTCGTTCTGAGAGATCATGTTCTTTCTCTCATTATTTCAGCTAACACACGCTTCCCCTCCACACAAAATCTTATATAGGATGCGACGAAGGTTTTGATGACTTCCGTCGACCGTTTATTTAAAGCAACTTGGCGTGTTTCCAATGTGCTCCTAAATATCGCGTTCCTTTCAACGAATTGTGTCCCTGAGTCTTTCTCTGAAGCGGAGATTATCTGAAAAGCTGACCTTTACCAATGGGGGTCACTGGCATGGGTAATTGTTTAACCATTGAACGGCACATTTACTGAACGTCTAAGCATGAAGGTTTAGCTTTACAGTTGAGAGGTTCGTAGTTGCGCTGTTGGCATGCTCCAAGCTGGCAAGTGGCAACACATGGAAGGACGCTGCATCACACTTCTAAGCCCCCGTTTTCACCAACAAGCGCTGGTGGAAGAAGTTTAGGGACAAGTAGCGTCACGCATAAGCCCCAATCAGCATGGTCCTCCTGAGTCTCGACCGTCCCCAAGATCGTCATGAAGAAAACACCTGGGAAGTCTGACCATTCTGCGGAGAATCTGAAGTCTTATTCATAATGATCACTCGGATAATGTTGTCCATTGATAAGGGAGGAACGCCCTTGGACTGAAGGCGCTTGACTATTGGTGCGGCCAAAATAACGAAAATCAGCAAGCCCAGAGCCCTCAGATTTGCACGAAACGGAGAATCTGGCCGGTAGAAGAGTGGAAACGGAGTAGGTATGTAGAAGCGGGTCTAGTTCGGCGACGAGTCTCCGTTTCAATGGTTTCACCACACGGACCCCCAAAACGAGCATCTGCTGAAAACGCGTCCCAAGTTCCGACAGACTTCTGCGAAAAATTATCGCCGCAATGGTATGTCGAACGATCACGATGCCCCAGCAGGGCCTGAGCTGAACCAGCTGGACGTGATCTAACAAAAGACGAAATCGATCCCGACTACTACCTAGAAAACATACTGAAATTTGGCATTAAAAGACCACTACCCCGTGCTCCAACGGCGCATGGCGTCCCGCAGGTCGGACAGCATTTTCATGCTGGACGGTACTCCATCTCATCAATCTTCCGGAACTAGGCGGTGCCAGAACCATCTGTCCGATATCTGGGGGAAGGACACTTGGCTAGGGAACAGTCCTGGCCTAAATCCAATCGAATTATTTTGGAGGATAGTGCAGCAGGAGCTGGACATATACAAACTTTCCGGCGACCTCGGACAGCTCGGAAGGGCGCTCAAGTCCCAGGCGCACCGTTTTCACATGGAGGACGTCCCTTTAAGCTTTATAGGCATCCCTCTTTCCCATGTAAGCGCCCATTTGGTCATCAAAGGCGCCCCTATAGGTCTCAGAGGCGCCCCTCTTTCTTGTGCAATGCGCCTCTTTTTCATATGCAATGCGCCCCTCTTTCGCATAAAGGTGCCCTATGGACATTACATGCACCCCTATAGACCTTACAGGTGTCCCTCTTTCTCGTAGAGGCGCCCCATTGGGCTTCATAGGTGCCCCTCTTCGGCATGCAGGCGCCCCTCTTTCGTGCAGATGTGCCATTATGGCCATGACCTTCGTAGGCGCCCCTCTTTTGCATGGGGGGCGGGAGCGGGGCGGGGGGCGGGGGCGACCCCATAGTTAGGCCTAAAAGGCGCCCCAACAGGCCTAGCAGGCGCCCCTCTTCCCGTTCATCTATAGAGCTACGGCACCACCTTCCCTTAGGCGACGGCGCGCCCCTTGAGGGATGGCGCCTCTGATGGCAGTTTGTCCGCACCACTCCGTTCAACGTCCCTGCTTCAGCAATGGCGGAATATTTACATTACACGCCTGGTAGTGTGTTGGCAGGGGCGTCGCCGACGGGGGGGTCGGGGGGGGTCGCGACCCCCCCACTCGTCAGAACCGGGGGGGTCGACCCCCCCCCACTTTTGGCGATGCTGAGTATGCTTTTTTTAGCTATCATGTCAGGGAAGTTGGCGTCAGCAACATCAACAAATACAACGTCAGATTCAGAATCGCTTCAAGAGCTCCCTAGTCCCTATTGCTTATAAGTCAATAAGCTGTGGGCTAGAACATCAGCATGCCGATATTATTTTAGTCCCTTTTTATCCCTCAAATGAGCGAGCGCGTCAAAACTGACCCAAGCGTTCGTCTGATTGTCAAAATAATGGTTGCAGTCGATTCGTCGGATGACGTATCAGTAACTACGAGGTACCTACCTGGCTAGCCTCAGCCCTGCTACCCTCGGACCTGCCTGCATAGGGGAAATGGGGTCAGATGGTGGATCCCTCTGGGGCTTTCCTTATAAGACGCGCAAAAAGGAGTATATTGCAACGGAACTTCCAGTGACCTCGAGTTAATGAATTTTACACCTATTCTAAAAAATTGGCCCTGATTCGAATATAGATGACCTTGGTTAACTTTTTTGAGTTTTATTTGCTTCCACTTTCAAGTGTGGTTTTTGGGGCTGATTTCGAGTTTAGCGCCCGTTTGAACCGTTTCAAGTAGTTTTGATAAATGATGGTTATGTAACATGTTACGAAGCTATCGTTGGTGGTTGTCAGTCACCCACTCTAGATGGCCAGCAGGAAGCCTGCTGGTCGACCTGACCTGACCCGACCCGATCTACCCAAAATGCATGGAGTCATCATCTTTGTTCAAGACTAACATCGAACTCGTACTCGGGACCCCGATAACAGCTACGGCTCACTAAGTTCTAGCAGGCGGCCAGATTTTTCCTACTTTTGGGCGTTGACCTAAGATGACCCGACCAAGACCTTGAAATTGGGCATCATCGGCTTTCTCTCATCACGGGCAGCATTTTCGCTCTTCCGCGAAACTCTACCTCGATCAGGGGCCGAAAGCATGCCTTATGCGTTACGTTGGTAAACGTTTTACCTTAGCGACCCGCAAAATACGAATAAGAGCTACAGCAACACAGAAAGCGTATTCGATAGCTTTTTAAAGCTCTTTCGCCAACTTCGCCTCAGATATGACTTCGGGTCTATGGCTTCAGGCTTGTGTACCATAGAGACCAAACAGCTAAGCGGACGGATTTTGCCGAAACATTTGTTCTGTAACAACCTATGATTCAGTGAATGTGTATGATATTCATGTTATCACCATCGTTTTTGTTTCGTCGAAACACGTCGCATGGCTTACAATTTGAACTTAAAAACTTGAATAGAAAACTTGACATCAGGTAAAGGTCATGACCTGACCGGAAAAGAACCTGCTGCATATGGATCGATCTGTGTTACTAAGCTGAACACACTCCAGGTGCTGTCATCGCTCTACAACGTCTCCATCAAAAGTTGTCGAAAATGTGTTTAGAGACCTTTGATGACCTAATGACTGACCATTTCAGTCACCACTGGTCATTAGCTGCACCTTATCTCTAAAATGAACAAGGTGTCATGGCTACAAAAGTATCTAGCGTTTTTAGCATATTCTTTCAAAGCAGAGGGCATCGTGCTTTTTCCCATATCCTATCATGATTGGTGAGGTCACACACCTATTTGACCTGACTTCGCTTCTCAGATGTAAAATCCCAGATTCATGAACTATTGGCACTTATAATCCCATTCATTACACCAAATTTCAGACTTATAGGAGTCAGGAGATAATCTATAGGAATGACAAGATTGCGGTTTTAAGAGGCATTAAAACTGAACTTGACATGACATTGTTACCTGACCTCGGGTGACCTCTGTTTGATTTTTATGCACGATGCAAATTTGATGTACAATACGATATACCGCTGCTTTCGCGGCGCTGCGCGCCGAGGTTTTTCTCCGGGCACACGAAAAACCGGGAGTGTGACTAAAAACACCCCTACCCGTCAAGACGAAGACCGGAAACCCGACCCCCCCACTCAAAAATCCGTGGCGACGCCCCTGTGTGTTGGTATGCAATGCTCTGCAGACAAGAATAAAAAGCAGAAACCCAGGTAATGACCATTTTTGGAAAGGCAAAGAACTGGGGCATTACACTATGACCCATAAAGCCAGACATTGTTGCTCACTTACGAATGGCATAGCAAAAAGGACGTAACTGCTCCATTTTTGACTACGTAAGATACGGTTGGCAGCTTTTGCTGCCACTTAAATATAACGCACGATTGGCGATACTTAGAGAAATTCATGTCGCACCTAAGCTCTTCCCATTGATAATCACACATTTCTTTACAATAATCAATAATAAAAAGGTAACATTTATTTACACCACCTTCGCAACTGACTTCTTAGGTGTCCGCCGCACGGCCGCCATCGCGCGCCCCTTGCACCCCCGCGATAAATTGTTTATTTCGATCAGTTTGAAAACGTCTTTGATGGTAGATCTTCTGTGGGATCTTTTGATATTGTCGAAAAGTCGTTCATGTTTTGGCCGTAGAAAGAAGTAAAATAAACTTCACCAAAAGACAGCTCAAGGCAGTTATCATATTCCAGACCGGTTTCGGCACGTTTCAGTACCATAAGAACTTCGGGAAGATGTCATATGTTTTGCATGTTTCTAAAAACGTGATGTCCAGGCTGCATTTTGCGGCCTTCTTTTCATGATCGATCAGTTTGAAAACGTCTTTGATGGTAGATCTTCTGTGGGATCTTTTGATATTGTCGAAAAGTCGTTCATGTTTTGGCCGTAGAAGTAAAATAAACTTCACCAAAAGACAGCTCAAGGCAGTTATCATATTCCAGACCGGTTTCGGCACGTTTCAGTACCATAAGAACTTCGGGAAGATGTCATATGTTTTGCATGTTTCTAAAAACGTGATGTCCAGGCTGCATTTTGCGGCCTTCTTTTCATGATCGATCAGTTTGAAAACGTCTTTGATGGTAGATCTTCTGTGGGATCTTTTGATATTGTCGAAAAGTCGTTCATGTTTTGGCCGTAGAAGTAAAATAAACTTCACCAAAAGACAGCTCAAGGCAGTTATCATATTCCAGACCGGTTTCGGCACGTTTCAGTACCATAAGAACTTCGGGAAGATGTCATATGTTTTGCATGTTTCTAAAAACGTGATGTCCAGGCTGCATTTTGCGGCCTTCTTTTCATGATCGATCAGTTTGAAAACGTCTTTGATGGTAGATCTTCTGTGGGATCTTTTGATATTGTCGAAAAGTCGTTCATGTTTTGGCCGTAGAAGTAAAATAAACTTCACCAAAAGACAGCTCAAGGCAGTTATCATATTCCAGACCGGTTTCGGCACGTTTCAGTACCATAAGAACTTCGGGAAGATGTCATATGTTTTGCATGTTTCTAAAAACGTGATGTCCAGGCTGCATTTTGCGGCCTTCTTTTCATGATCGATCAGTTTGAAAACGTCTTTGATGGTAGATCTTCTGTGGGATCTTTTGATATTGTCGAAAAGTCGTTCATGTTTTGGCCGTAGAAGTAAAATAAACTTCACCAAAAGACAGCTCATTGCTCATTGTTTATTTCTCAGCACATTCGCTTTCTCGATAAATAATTCTGAGCGCACATGACGTGCATTGTTTTGGTCTTCCGTTCGGGTGAGAACTTTGAAAGTTCACCGCAACGTTTAGGCAAGATTACTTTACTTATAAGGTTAGTTCACTAAAGAATTTTTGCCGCCCAGGTGACGTCACATAATATGGTAGCGATTTGGTAGCCGTTTGCAAATACATAAATGACTTGCGTGAGACATTTATAATGCAAGGTATTGTTCAAGGCCGTATAGGCCGTATATAGGGTATTGTTTGTGGATTTTGCCTTAAAATAGGTAGTGATAATGGGCAAATTTGCGATTTTAGATCGGACTATTGAGGATTCAGGCGACTCTAGCTTTATTTATCAGATCGCTTATAATATCACCAGGTTTTCTGTCATTATTTTCCCTTATAGTGTCTGTTCATCAGAGGTTGGTTTGTATCGCACAATGAAATTGAAATGCTGATGAGTGATTAAATTTTTATGCAGCTATGAATATTTTTAAATTTTGGGTTGAGCATGGCCATCAGATATGCAATAATTAGCCCTCATAACAATGCTGCATTGGCTATATTGATAAAGTGATGGTCTGAGCAATGTACACCAATTGCCTCTTTAGCAGTTTTTAACATGTTTCAAATTGTAAAATCTAGTAAAATTATGCATTAGAAAAAATGTGGTAGTCGGTAAGCAAGCCCCACACTTGTTTTTCCAACTAGGAAGAGGCGCTCTACCCAGAGATGCCTGCTAATCAAGTCAAACCAAACCAAACCTAACCAAACCTGGCCTAACCTTACCTACAACCTACAATCTTAAACCTACAACCTAACCTTAACCTACCCACCACACTAAATCTGTACTGCACCAAGCCATTAGCCAAATCCGCTCCGCACCATGCCAAATCCGCACCAGCCGAATAAGCCCACACCAACAAGATCTTGTCGAAGTTACCATATTTGCAGATTGGCTGCTCCAGTACACATTCATTATTCATGGTTTCCATATGACGTTCAATATATCTTTTGCTGGATTATAGGAAATTGAAATAGCTGTGCAAAATGTGCCAGACCATGTTTCTAAGTGACTTCAATGATTTAGAAGTTAGAACTTCATCACTCACTGGTCTTCTTATGTAAGGAACTGTGGGCAGCATGGGCACAGTCTAACATAGCTAATGAACCTGCAGTTCAGCTTCAGCCTTACATTAAAGGAAATAGTTCACATTTTAACATGGGTTTTGAACTGGAATAGCAGTTCCGTAGCTTGGGCTGAGACGAGCATAAATCAGGAGCTTTTACAGCCCAACGATCACCCTAGGCAAAGATATTCTATTTCTCGTCCCGAAAAATGTGTCTTGCGTTGAGGATGTGTGCCTTGCATATATTCGCATCCAGTATGAAACGAGCATGGGTCCCTAAAATTCTTCAGAAACTAGAGAAATTATCTACGAGAACTCTAGAGAAATTCGCTCCAGTGAGGCGCTCCAGTAACAAAAGCACGAGCAGATCGCCCAAATGCCGGTGGCCGCGATAATTTCTCTAGTTTTGATGAATTTTCGGGACCCATGCTCTTTTCATACTGGATCGCGTGTGCCTTACAGAAACTGAAAAGTTCTTCCTATATCAAAAATATAGAAAATAATCTTTTGTTGTAAAAAGGTTTTATTTTCTTTGCTGATCATTTTGAACATAAAAAATCACAAATCCATTGCAAAAAAAATAATTTCGTGAAAGTGAACTATTTCCTTTAAGGTTTCCTGAGTGTGCAATATGCATTCAAAAATAGATGTGTTTGGAGTGGACGAAGAAGGTGATGGTTCTTTGTGCTGAAAATGTTTAGTGTTGTATTCATATTTCAGCATAGTTCTTCAACTCAATTACTTGACCCGTCCCAGTCACCCATTATCTCAAGAGCACTGCTCAACAAAATGAAAATGATTTTTATGGGTGCTATTAAAGTACGAACATTAAATGTCATCAGCTCACCAATATTCTTCTGAATCATGTGATGTTTTGTATCTCTAAATTATTTCCATTTCATAAAAGAACATACTCCACCCTTGTAACATTTATTGTACATGCCACCTTGGAAATACATTCATAATGATTCATGTCACTGTAGCACTTGTGCTTGCTCATTTGCGCCTTGCGGCAGCACGACAGTTGCTCACAATGTTCTATGTTAAGGTATTAACCACAAATTATAATAGTAGACAATACTCTACTCAATTAACTAGGTACTTATTGGATGAGAGAAATGTAAAAAATGGACTCAACAAGACCAGTCAACCAGGTCCCTTGTTTTGGTGATCTGTTGATTGTTCTCGTATCAAGTGAAATTCAACATTTTATGATTTTACACATTATTAATTTTCACTAGAAATAAATATTTGTGCTAAAAAGACCAATACTGGCATGTTGTCTTCTCTTGAAAGGCATAACACAGCCTTTTTCACACTTCAGCCCATTATCTTGTATTCAAAGTGGCTCAGATACGAGTCTTCAGTTCCTTTGGTAGTGCAGTATGAGGCATACCAAGTTCCAGTGGTATTTTTGAAGCATACTATAGATCACTCGCCAAAACAATGCACCTCATAGAAGTCTTGCCATTGTTAAGTGAATGTTTGCCATTCGATTTAGCCAAAATCATAATAAATTTGCATATTATTGATAGAAAATGGCGTTAGTATCTAACTTTTGCAAAAGCGGCGCAAGACGCATTTGGTAGCACTATTTTTTTCCTTCACGAGAAAAAACTTCATCGAAATTTGCAGGCCTCATCTAAAAGGCAAAATTAATGCTTGGTTCATTCGAATTCGACCTATTGAGGCCCGGTTTTGGAAAAATCAAGCCTTACTGAGTCAAATGGTATGCTTTTTATAATATTTTAGCACTCAACTTGGGCGTCAGCCCAGCTCAAAACTCGGCCTCATTTGTATGGATCGTTATGGGGTGAAGGGATTTTTGCCGCCCACGTGACGTCACGGTAAAGGAATTCTGAGGCTCGTGAACGGGGGCTGCGTTTAGGAATGCGGCGCTATTTTGTCCTGTGGCAGCAAAAGCTGCCAAGCGTATCTAATGGGTTAACCCATTAGATACGCTTGGCAGCTTTTGCTGCCACAGGACAAAATTAGATACGCAAGGCAAAACAACTGTCACACAGTCGTCGCAAATCGTGCACGTTTCAACTAAAAGGGGTGCAAGTCAAGCCGCTTCAAGTCTCATAAAAAACAAATACCTAACTACAATGTACAGATGACGCTCACATGAAGTGGTTCTGGCCCTGCTCACGAAATTCCCATCTACAAATCAGCAGACCAAAGAAAGTTTGAGTGCTCTTGCGTCGCTGCCACCCTAAAATATCTCCATTTCCCGTTGTGCTTATCATCCTTATGTCATACTGTAACAAACACTGTGAGATAAAATTACCCACCTAGCACCACGCATGCGGCCTCTGGTGCTCCATATCATCGCTCTCCTCTAAATACCTACATTCCACTTTCCCATTGATGACGTCATTGTGGCGTTTTATCCCTGCCGGACCAGCAGAGGTGATCAACCACCTGACCGAGTCGGTGTCCGCCCAACAATGGGCCCACAGACCGACCGGGGGCGGCGATCGGCCGCGCTACGGTGACGGCCGATGGCCATTAGAGCGCTGTCGTGCGGCGTCACGCGGCGTTTGGCGGCGCAGCGCGGCGAGGGGCGACGCGCTGCGACTCGCGGCCCGCCCTCGGCCGCCTGGTCACACGGGGTCGCGTGGGGTCACATGAGGTCACGCGGGTCGCAGCGGGGCAAGGCGATCCGGTTGGGATCCTGGCCCTGGGGTGGACTAGTGAATGGGGAGGGGAGGGACATCGGACGGTTTCGGGGGAGGAGGGAGGATCCCATACGTTGGGGTATAGAGAATGTTTGTTTTGTTTTGTTTTGTTGGGTTAGGCCCTTTCGGTCGACAAGACCATTGCAGAGCCGGAAGGATGATAGGAATTAGGGGGAGACATTGGTCTGGGCAGGCACCCTAGTGAGTCGCCGGGGCTGAGCCCGTCCAGAGGACAGGCCACCCAGCCCCAAGGCACTCACTGCACCCGGCTACGGGGTGCGCTCCCTCAGGAGCAGCGGTGCCGCTCCAAGGGAGCAGCCCGCATGAGATTAAGTTGCCTGCCCAGCCCGGAAGGGGGGTTGTGGCGTGGAGGAGAAGGATTTCAGTATCCTGAGGATAGAAGCACGGACAGGTGATAGAGAAGGATTGGAGAGTGAACGTCTTCATAGAGTCAACGGACTGTTAGTCAAGTTTTCCTTTTTGACAGCGCCGATATTTCAAGGTGGATTTCATATGTAATCGGGTGTATTCATGTTTTTTTTTGTTGAGTGCGGATTGCTCAAGTCACAGGCCAAGATCATTTTAATTGTGCTCCGAAACATTGATAGGAATCAAGATTGATTGGGAAGCAAGCATGTTTATTTACCTTAAAGGGAGATAATGAGCTTTCTTTTTTCTTAAATAAAAATTACTCGACATCTATACTATTTCTACTGTAGTTTCTATAAAATATGAAAATTTCCTAGCACATTTTCGTATGTGAAAAAGGTTTTTATTTTTGCAAAAAAGAAGCAGTACTTGCAGTACTTGTAACACCCACCGAAATGCGTTGTCCTTCTCTATAAAAAAGTCGCAGTATATGGCGCTTTTGTTTCAAACAGCGACGCTTGGGTTTTTGTTTATGTTATCGCCTTTTTTTTTTAGTGGCCACAACTTTCGTTTTTAGCCTCGCGAGGAGGTAGGCAAGCCGGGCCCATGAAGTGTTATCGCCTTGTCGTTGCTTGGTTGTAAGGATTCTAATTTGAATTAGAGTTAATTCGGTTTAGAATTAATTAGATTCTAATTCGGGGGTACATAGTGCCCACTCTTCTTTGTTTCGGCATGCGGCATGCGGCACAAATGAACGGCATGCGCCAGAAACGCAGCCAAATCTTGCGATTGCGACTACGAAATTCATTATTTTGGCGTCAGAGCCTGAAGCGAAAAATACAAGCATATTTATTTAAAAAAGACTTCAGGTTTGTCGAACGGTGTTATGAGAATTTTGATAACAGTACTGCATAAGTTTTTCAGTGATGCCGCAAAAGTGTTGTATCTATCTTCTTTTATTGTGCAGTCGGCGGGACCGATTCAAAATTGAGTCGTTGCTACTAAAATAGCAGCATATGGCGTCAGATGATGAACAGGAAAAATAGTTGCGTAAATTTAGACATAAACCACCCCCAAACCATGAATATCTTTTGAAGGCACTATAGACGACCATTAACCCGGCCGGGCCCGGGGGGTAATCCCAACCACCGCAGCCCGGGGGGGGGGCGTTTTTCGCCCCCCTGTCTAACTCCGTAAATAAGGGAGCTGCGGAAACAAAAGCGATACCAAACGAAAGGTGCTTACGAGACGATTCTAATGCACCTAAAATTTTTGACCTCAGGTCAATTTTAAAGGTCAGAGGTCAAGGTCAAAGGCAAAAACCGCCACATGTGTAGTGATCTCAAAGTAAGCCTTCTAGAGGACGGCAGGCTGCATCAAACCGGCAAAATTGGCTGTCAAACGAAAGAAGAGAATCTGAGGATTCTGAAAATGTGCTCAAAGTGAAAGGTCAAGGTCAAGGTCACGCTCAAAATTGACCTCAAACTTGGCACTTTTTCGCATATCTTGCGTGCTAACTTCCCAGATGTTTTGAAATATTTTGAGGCTTATCAGTTCCCTATTTGTGGTTCATCTTACGATACAAGGCTGCTCAAAGGTCAAGGTCACAGAAGAGTATCCCTGCTAGAGGCTATTTCACTGATTCAAGTTAGTAATAATAAATAAGACAATTTTGCAATCCGGAAGCTCTAAATGAAGGCTTAGAGGAAAATTGATGCCAGATTCGTGTTCAGCAGGTACAAATCCATCATAAACGACCTTTCATGTGTCAAGGTCAACCAGAGGTCATTCGAGGTCACATGAGGTCAACATAAAATTTGACCTTTTCCGAACAAAATATATATCATTCGACGCGGCTTGACAAGGCGAATGCGATGGTACCACTGCCGTAGCTCTAGGACCATTTTTGTCGAAGTTATTTGCGAAAACCTAAAACCGCATTTCGGGGTCGTTGACCTGACCTCTGACCTCAGGTCACCAAAACTATTTTTCTATTTTTCTCTAGGTCAAACGCTACACAACCGTGCTCGTAATTTGTCTTTATCTCTAAAACTCTATTTTTAGCAGCTATTTGAAGTTTGCGTCTGTGACGCCGAAGTTTGCCGTGCAGGGGTCTAGAAAAATGGACCTTGAGACGTCATCAGGGGGGCTGGGTCCAAATTTTTTACTTCAGAAGATGTCAAATTGATGGGAGAAAAGGTACTGAAAGTTTCGCCTTCCTATCCCTAAGCGTTCGGGAGCTATCGCAAATATTCGCCAGGGGGGCGAAAAACGCCCCCCCCGGGCCCGCGAGGGTTAACTAACTAGATGTGATGAAGATCAAATGTAAGGAATACGCTCATTTTACAAAATTACATGCAAGTACCAAAAAGTGATGTAAGTACTTATTCAACGGTCATTTTCAGCGCTCCCCGCTAACGTGACTTCAAGTTGAGATATTTGCGGCAAGGTACCGAATTGAGCAAAATGGTTTTAATTTACATTATAACTTGTTGTGTTTTGTCAGAAAATGGTCCTAACTCAGATTTTGTGGAAAAAGGTCATTATCTCCCTTTAAATGAATTTTTTGCCTTGTTTGACGCCATTTGCCAGCAATTCAAAACCCATCAGATCAGAGCATCGTAACCATCCAAACAACATACCATCCCATTGTCCAAGCGTGATCGAGCGTATGTCCGAAACGAGATACATCTCATGGTAACAACATAGCACACCAATCTGATGTCTGCGTTTCAGAAATACCTATCAGCTTCAATCTGCGTTTTCAAGGAACGATCCCTGATCTATTCGTGCGGCTGGGATCAACTCTGCCTCGAAATCCACCATTAACTCACGAATGAACTCAGAGTACCTCACGCAGCCTAGAGGTAACACACACGAGGGGAGGGTAGGGCAGCTTCGACCACCAAAAACTGCCTGGCGAGTCCTCGTGAGGTGTTCTCACGAGTCGTGACTCAACGTGCGTTCACCCGCGCTACTGCTCTGTCGCCCGGTGGGAGCTGGGAACGCCTCGTCTCGCGGATGGGGCGGGGCGCGGCGGCGCAGGCGGGTGACAGGGAGGGGCCGCAGGTTGGACTACAGGCCCAGCAGGGGGGTAGTTCCGGCGCGCCCGCCCCCCGCCGCGACCACGCCGCACTCTGGTCTGACCAGGTGATGGAGCGGCTCGGGTCGGTCGGATGGTTGGGTGGTGGATTCTTGGGACTCGAGAGATGAGATCGGGTAGGGAGGGCTGTCGATAGGATGAAAGAATAAAGTGGCTTTTGGAGACGTGTTCTGTGTGGTATGAGATAGTGTTTGATTGATAACAAAAGAGGGACAGAAGTCAACATTTGCAGTACATACAGAGTTTGGGAAAGGCCTGCCTGGCATGAAGATATCGCAAGCCGTCGTCAAGCCACTTTTGCACATGGTGGTAGCAACATTCGCTTTCAGTTGACATTGCTATCGGAGGCTGAAAGAAAGCAGTGCAGAAAGCAAAACTTGGTCGAGTAACACCAAGTTTTGAGCTATGACACACAGGCGCCACAATGAAAGCAAACAGCTTGCTGCCTCGCGCTGACGACAAGGTTAAGGAACATGCTTCACTGAGATAGAATGACACACGGCCGGAGAGTCGGGTGACACTGAAGTGTGTGCTGACGGTGCTGTCCACATCCAGTCAAAGAGACGTTGAACGATATGAGGACGGCGACGAGAGAAACTGCGACGACCATCAGGTGGCATGGTGTTTGGGTTTGAACACCCCGCGTGTGAACTAGAGCATGAGTTCTATTAGATTGGGAGCGTCATTAGTCGAGAAGGGACAGAGTGAAAAGTGCCGTGTCACCCAGCTGAGTGTATTGGGTGAATGCAGTCTCACAGTGGAGGATATCAACAGATGGGACTGCGACTGACGCACATAAGCCTATCTGGTGACTGCATTTTTTCACAGGAATATAACACCATCCATAATTGCTACTAAGGCACAAAAACTTATCGCGAAACTCCAGATTTACTGCAGAAAATAGCAACTGCAGTCACAGAAGCCTACCCCAAAGAATGCAGCTTTACAGTGGAAAACGACACCAGCAATGATAGCGACTGATAAACAGAAGCCTATCAGGAGACTACACATTTCCATTGGAAGATAGCACCAGAACATACACAGTGACACCCAGAAGCCCATCTGGGCCCAATTTCACCAAGTGCGGTAAACTCAATTTAGGGTTAACTACCAAACCACCCCACTACTTAACTACAAAAAATACCCCAAAATTGAGTTTACCACGCTTAGTGAGATTCTAGGCCCAATCTCACTAAGTGCGGCTAACTCAATTTTGGAGTGTTTTTTTTTTTTGTAGTTACGTAGTGGGATAGTTTGGTAGTTTACCCAGCAAAGTCTTCGCTAAATGCACAAAAGCCTTTTTGGGAGACTGCAGTTTTGGAGTGGAAGATAACACCAGCAATAACTGCGACTAAGGCACGAAAGCATATCTGGAGACTGCGGTCCGAAAGAGGAGGATAACACCAGCAATGATTGCGGCTGACGCGTATCAGGCTGTCGGAAGACTAAATCCGCAGAGAAAGATAGCACCAGCAATGACTGCGATTGACACACAGAAGTCTAGCTGGAGACTGCAGTTTTACAACGGAAGATAACACAACGTATAACTGCTACTAGGGCACAGATACCTATTGAGAGACTCCATTTTTTAAGTTGAAGATAATACCAGCAGGGACTGCGACAGAAGCACAGAAGTCTATCTGGAGACAGCAATGTTACAGTTGTAGATAGCACCAGCAGTGACCGACTGAAGCACAGAAGCCTATCTGGATACTGCAGTTATACAGTGGTAAATAACACCACCAGTGACTGAGACTAGCGCACATTATTCAATCTGGAGACTGCAATGATACAGTTGAAGATAGCACCAGCAGTGACTGCGACTAGCGCACTGAAGTCTATTTGAAGGCTGCAATGTTACAGTTGAAGATAACACCAGCAGGAACTGAGACTAGCGCACAAAAATCTATCTGGAGACTGCAATGTTACAGTTGAAGATAACACCAGCAGGGACTGCGACTGACGCACAGAAGCCTATCTAGAGACTGCAGTTTGGGACTAGACGATATGTCTATTTCAAACAACCTGCGGTTAACACCAGCAAAAAAGTAGAGACTGCAGAATAGATCCTACGATAATTAAACCTCTGCTGGAAATGTAACACCACCAATGATTGTGGCACAAGATGCACAAGATCACAAGATGCATTTCGGAGATCGCGCAGACTCATGATAAGGGCTTATATGACAGCGGCAATTACGCACTGGAGCTATCCGGATACTGATTTTTTTACGCAGAAAAGTAGCACCAGAATGGAAAACTAAAGCAGCAAAGAGTCTTACATATATAAGACGATTTCGACTTGCCTTTGAGCGTCAGACTGTGAATGGGCTGAAGACTCTGGCAGCGCCGCAGCCGCACCTGACGCATCCTCCTGGCACTGGCCATGTCGGCAGCGATCGTCCCCTCTCTTTTCCTTACTACCACATCTGGACCGATGTCACACGTTTCACACAAGCATCACACGTGATGTATCCGCCGCGCGACCCGGCCGGCTATACGACCCCGCCGTCGCCGCCGCCGCCGCTGCAGCCTCCCCGGGCGGAGCGGTACGGACGCGTCCACCCCGGACGGAGGCTGAGCCGAGACTGACGCGCGCACAATGAATCCACACCCGGCCGATCGCCCACCCGCAGCCGATGTAACGCAGTCATGAGACGGATGGGAGGAAGACACGGTGGCGAGATCAATTTGAACATGCTTTTGGTATCGACACATGCAAAGAACTAAGAACGCAGGATGTGTGTGTGTAACTTAGCCGCTCAGAAAAATAAAGGAATGTACCTACTTATGATGTTGTTAACTCAACCGTATATCTACATATGTGTTGTATAATACCGCTTACATATGTTTGAATCAGTTATTTGCATGACGATGCGTTTTGTGATTGGGGCTGATTGTAACCCGAGCAATAACCGATGCCTTCCATTTGTGGTAGCTACACTCTTTTTCTAATTATCATTTTTCAGCATTATAGGTATTTAAAGCAGCATATGTACTCTTAAATGTCCACATTCATTCATTCATTCATTCATTCATTCATTCATTCATTCATTCATTCATTCATTCATTCATTCATTCATTCATTCATTCATTCTCTGCAAGAGATCCCTATCAGTGCTCCCAGACGCGAACATGGTGACGAAGCTGGCAAACCAGAGAATGAGCCCGGTAGTTGCTAGGAAAAAATTGAGAGGAAGACTACCAATTCCGGGAAATCAATGTTTATTCTATAGGTATCAACGAACACAATACCCCTACATTATAACAGTTCATACAAGAGAGGAAGGAAATTTGGTGGCCAGACAATCTATCAAAGGTGGTTATGGTTTTGGTTTTATTTTCCGTCCAATAAATGATTGTTCATGAGGTCGCAGGCCGGCCGTGGGGACGCTCTTCAAAAGCTAATATCTTAGGAACGGGACATCCGATTGACAAGCGGTCTTCTTTACTGAATGTCACTTGGACGTAAAAGTTCTGTGGTGTGATGGCCACCATGCGTTCTTGCCAACCACCGCACGTGGCGCGTGGTAAAGTTGGACATTTTTTAAGAACCCCCAAAATTGCAACCGCAATAACGGCACAACGGTTGGGCCGATTGAATTGAAACTCGGTACACAGTTAGGTCTCCATCAGATAATTCATCTGCATGTGTTAAGGTTGGGGTGCTACAGCACGTGCGCACGTGCAGGGGGCGCTCCCAGATCTCGAGAACGGCTGGGCCGATTGCGCTCAAATTTAGTACACGGTTGGGGACCAGTTAGTAGGGTGCCGTGCAAAAGTCAGTTTGGACCCCGCTTGCACGTGCGCACGTGCAGTGTGCCGCTTCCAGATCTCGAGAACGGCTGGGCCGATTGCGCTGAAATTTGGTACATCGCTAAAGACCGGTTAGTAGGGTGCAGTGCACAAGTTAGTTGGAGGTACCCCCTCGCAATTTCACACGTGCAAGGCCCATCCTCTCGCTCGCTCCGTTGGTCGCCCAAAAGGCGTTTTACTGGTAATATATCACGTTGCCTATAGGACTATTGTTGTCTCCATGTCCGACTCGCTTCGTACGATGCGTCACTCTAGTGGCGCAGTGTCCGAGCATGAAACGTGCAGTGTTGCCGAGAGTGCGTTTATACTCGAATTTCCCTATTTCTGCATTACCAATGGTAAGATGACTCTTCCCTCAGAGTCACAGCATCTTGGACACATCTGACGAGATGTCACAACTTCTGCAACGCGGTGCTCTGCTTACACAATGAAAAGCCAGACGCGACACTTTATCTCCTGGTTTTTCTTCATTTTCTATCCCTTTAACATTCATTTTAGCATTTACGTGTTGACTAGATCTTTTATAAGAAATAGTTCACTTTTAACATGGGGTTTTGAACTGGAATAGCCGTGTTGTATCTTGATCTGAGACCAGCACAAATCAGAAGCTTTTACGGCCCAACGATCACCCTAGACAAAGATATTCCATTTCTCGTTCCGAAACGAGTGTTTTAACCCTCGCCGGCCGAGGGGGGGGGGGGCGGGTGCCGCCCCCCATAGGGTTTTTTTCGCGATAGCTCCGAACACGCTGGCGATAGAGAGCTGAAACTTGGCATACCTGACCTTTGATCCAAGCCGCATCTTTTGACACCAACCGCATTTTTGTGTCAGGTCAGGTCACTGACCTATGACGTCATAAGTGAACCTCTGCACGGTCTTCAGATGTCGCAACTTCGCAACGCCCTCACTGCCAGAGGAGATGTCACAGGGAAATGAAACTTGCAGGATCTAGTATCCATTATGAGTCCCACAACTTGTATATCTCGGATTTTTCCTAAAGGTCATATGAGGTCAGGTCATTTTCGTGACCTCACCATTATAAGTCAATGGGGAAAAATGAAAACTGCTATTCTGGCGCCGGGAACGATCTCCAACTATCTCAAGCACACAGAATCGTGATTTGATGCACTCCTTGCAAGGTTAGATGCGTTACTTTTGCAATGTTGACCTTGCGTGACGTCATTTATGACGTCATCAACGTCATATTAGTTTTTCGTCAATAACTCTTGATCAAATTGAGCTAGCGAGTCGGGAAAGCCAACAATGGACTCAGGAAGACCTGCCAAATCGAATGATATGCGACATGACCTCTTTCGACCAACTTCGTGACCTGGGGGTGCTGACCTGACCTTGACCTGAGGTCAACACCCCAAGTTGACCTGACCCGGACAAAAAGTATATCATTCGACGCGCCTGAGCAAGACGAACACGATGCTGCCAAATTCGGCGCTCTGCGGCCGTTTTTTTGCGAAGTTATTCACCAAAAACTGAACCGTACCTTGGGGCACTTGACCTGACCTCAGAGGTCACCGGTTGACCTAGGACCTTAAAATCGGGTACCAATCTCTGCGTCTCGTAACAGCGCACACGCTCGTTTTTTTTTTTTCGCGACGCGCTAGCTCCACCAGGGGCGAAACGGCGAGGGGGGGTCGTACCCGCCCCCCCCCCCTCGGCCGGCGCGTATGTAGAAAACCACTAGGTCCGGCGAGGGTTAAACAGCTGAAAGTGGTATCATAATGAAGAAATGCCCAGAATGCAGCCACCTCAGCCTCACTATATTAAAATATAAGAAATTATATTATTATCAAAAGGTTTTCTTTACTTTGCTGATTATTTTGAATTTTGAGCATAAAAATAAAAAATCAATTGAAAAAAAACGAATTTAGGGAAAGTGTAGGTACTATTTCATTTAACCCTCGCCGGCACAGGCCATTTTGAGTCCTTCGACGGCACAAGGGGGGGGGGGGGTTGGTACGACCCCCCTCGCGTTTGGCCCCTGATCGAGCTAGAGCTTCGCGGAAAAAACGAGCGTGTTGCCCGTTACGAGAGGAAGCCGATGATACCCAATTTTAAGGTCCTAGGTCATCGGGTGACCTTCCAGGTCAGGTCAATGACCCGAAAACCGGGAAAATCGGGACCTGTTAGAAAGTCGTAAAGTGTGGCTGCTATGTGGTTTTCCGGGGTGCTGATCACGAATATCGTGTTAGTTTTGATCAGAGATGATGTCTTTAAGCATTTAGACCAGGTCGGGTCAGGTCAGGTCAGGTCAACCGGTAGGGGTTGTGACGGGTATTCGTAATACGTGCCAACCGCCTCGGACAGCTTCGTAACATGTTACGAAGGCACCAAAACTACTTCGTAAATGTTCAAATGGTTGCTAAAATCGAATTCAGCTCCAAAAACTAGCCTAGAAACATGTAAAACTCGAAAAAGTGAACCGAGGTCACCCGAGGTCACCAAAGGTCAATGACCTGACCTGACCTTCAGGTGACCTTGACACCCACCCTAATGCATGGGAGCAACATCAAATCACATGTTTGAACGTTTGAAACCACGAAAAGCTTGCAAACGCGCGGCTAATGCGAGCCGACATGCGCCGAACCGCGATTTCGGCCAAACATGGTCACAGAAAAGAGGTCACAGGTCAAAGGTCATTGGGGTCAGGGTCATGAAATTTTCAGGGTAGGTGTAAAATTGATTAATGCGAGGGTACGGAAAGTTTCGTCGCGATCGGCCGCTTTTTACGCGAGTTATTCGCGAAAAACCTTAGGGGGGATTGCATGCGAGGTTTGAGTTACTGTTTGGTTTGGTGCCGGCGAGGTTTAAGTTACTGCGGAGCGCATGAATAAACCTGAGAAGCCTGAACTAAATTCGATTGCTGCATAGGATGAGTGTGATAAACTCGATAACAAGATCAACTAAACTGCCAAAAGCTAAACCAGGCGAGCTGAATGGGGTGGGGAGAGCGAGAGTGCCTCAAAGGACAACCGTCAACCGGACATTGATGTTCCATTTCTCCTCATGCAATCCCACAGGTACCTATCACATTAAAAAGGGTCTTAAAAAGAGGGGTGCCTGCGACCCCTTGAGTTTGAGGGCTACCAGTGTCTAGCCAGTACCTAGGTTCTCACAAATATGAACGGACTACGGAGGGCCACACTCACTCGTCACCTACCAGGGACAGGATGAAGCGATAGTTCAGACAACTGCCGCTAGAGTCACGTGATGGTTAGGTAGACTCCGATCTGTTTCCTTTGCCGGTAAGGTAAGATTAAATCCACTGTTCCGTCCTTTCCATCCTCAGGATAGTCAATTCCTCCCCCATCCACTCCCTGTTCCGGGCTGGACGGGCACTTCCCCTGGGACATAGGCGTAGGAACGTTTTCGAAAGTGGGGGGGGGGGGGGAGGGGCAGGGTCCCAGAGGTCCAAAACCTAACCTACCCCCAAGATCCAATTTCTCCTCGGATTTCGGCCACTTTGTTTTCCCAAACATGCTCAGAGATAAAAAAATCGAGACAAAAACAAAAACAAAATTGGTTAAAATTTCAGGGAGACTCCCGTCCATAAACTCAAACTGATGGACGCGTTCCCCTGTCCTCCGAAGCCGTTGGCACCCATGCAAATTCCAGAGGCATCCAGCAACTTTTTCATTACGAGCAAGCGTGAAACGTGCAAAGCGAGACTTTTCAATATGAATATACCTATAAAAATCAGCATGAACGGCCCAGCTAAGCTCAGCCACCTATAACGTTTTTAGAGGTTTTATATCAGCGACCACTGCAACTGGGCTGATTGACTATCAGAGGCCTGTGTGGGGCTTTTAGAGGTCGGTCTGGGCCCTCAGAGGCCAATTTAGCCCTCGACGGCCCGGACCTATAGGTTTTCTACATACGCGCCGGCCGAGAGGGCGGGGGGCGGGTACGACCCCCCCGCCGTTTCGCCCCTGGTGGAGCTAGCGCGTCGCGGAAAAACGAGCGTGTGCGCCGTTACGAGACGCAGAGATCGATACTCGATTTTAAGGTCCTAGGTCAACCGGTGACCTCTGAGGTCAGGTCAAGTGCCTCAAGGCACGGTTCCGTTTTTGGTGAATAACTTCGAAAAACGGCCGCAGAGCCGCGATTTTGCCAGCATCGTGTTCGCCTCTCTCAGGCGCGTCGAATGATATATACTTTTTGTTTGGGTGAGGTAAACTGAGGGTGTTGACCTCGGGTCACGGTCAGGTCAGCGCCCCCAGATCACGAAATTGGTCGAAGGAGGTCATGTCGCATATCATTCGATTCGGCAGGTCTTCCTGAGTCCATTGATGGCTTTCCCGACTCGCTAGCTCAATTTGATCGGTAGTTATTGACGACAAACTAATATGACCCTTATAACTTCATAAATGACGTCGCGCAAGGTCAACATTGCAAAAGTGACGTATCGAACCTTTCAAGGAGTGCATGAAATCACGATTCGGTGTGCTTGAGATAGTTGGAGATCGTTTCCGGCGCCAGAAAAAGTTTTCAGTTTATCCCCATTGACATCACCTAATGGTGACGTCACGAAAATGACCTGACCTCATATGACCTTTAGGAAAAAATCCGAGACGTACAAGTTGTGAGACTCCTAATGGAAACTAGGTCCTCCAAGGTTCATTTCCCTGTGAAATCTCCTCTGGCAGTGAGGGCGTTGCGAAGTTGCGACAGCTGAAGCCCGTGCAGAGGTTCACTTAAGACCTCATGGGTCAGTGACCTGATCTGACCCGAAAATGCGGTTGGTGTTAAAAGATCCGGCTTGATTCAAAGGTCAGGTATGCAACGCTTCAGCTCTCTATCGCCGGAGTGTTCGGAGCTATCGCAAAAAAAAAACTATGGAGGGGCGTCACCCGCCCCCCCCCCCCAATCGGCCGGCGAGGGGCCCTCAGAGACCAGTACAGGGCCTGCAAAGGGCAGGATGAGACCTTTAGATGCCGACTTGGGCCATCAGAGGCTAATGTGGGTCCTTACAGGCCAGCATGGGCCCTCAGAGGTCAGTGTGGGACCCTAAAATGCCGGCATGGGCCGGTGTTGGACCCCAGAGGTCAGCAGAAGGCCCTCAAAAACCAAGATGGGCCTCAGAGGCCAACATCGGGTCTTCAGAATCCAGTGCAAGGCCCTCAGAGGCCAATGCGGGTCCTTACAGGCCAGCATGGGCCCTTAGAGGTCAGTGTGGGGCCGTAACAGACCGGCATGGACGGGACCTGGAACCTAGAGACCAGCGGAGGGCCCTCAGAGGTCAATGTGGGACCATTAAATACCGGCATGGGCCGGTGTTGGACCCCAGAGACCAGCAGAAGACCCTCAAAACCAAGATGAGCCTCAGAGGCCGGCATCAGGTCTTCAGAATCCCGTGCAAGGCCCTCATAGGCTAATGTGGGTCCTTACAGACCAGCATGGGCCCTTAGAGGTCAGTGTGGGGCCCTAAAAGACCGGCATGGGCCGGCGTCGGACCCCTAAGGCCAAGATGGACCCTCAGAGGCCGATGCGAACCCTTAGAGGCCGGCATCGGGTCTTCAGACTTCAGTGCGGGACCCTCAGAGGCACCTAAAGGTTAGTCTTGGGACCCCAGAGACAGAAATGAGGCCACCAGAGGCCGGTGTGAGGCCCTCAGACGCCGGCGGGGCCCTTGAGGCCGGTTTGGGGGCCCTCAAGTGAGGTCAATGTGGGTTCTCAGCGGTCAATGTGGGCGCTTGACCGCCACTGAAGGGCCCTCCGAGATCAGTGTAGGACCCTCAAAGACTGGTTTGGGAGCTGTTAATAGCTAGCGTGGGATTCTTGAGCCTCGTGACAATCGAATGAGGGCCAGAGCCCCATACGCCCATGGGGGCTCATTGGTTGTTTGGGGGGGGGGGGGCAAATGATATGATGGCCCCCTGGTTAGCCTTTGGAGGGGGAAGGGCATGGCCCCGATCCCCCCTCTGCGACCGCCACTGCACTGAAAGTGGAAGGGGGAGTGGCAGATACAGACATTGGTGGCCCCCAGCCTGTTTGAGCCGAGGCGGGGGCACGGTCACCCTGGTCCCCAGCTAGTACGCCTTTGACGAACTATGCCGACCCCAAGCAGATCCGTTCAAGCGTTGGTCGTTTGTATGTACATATACGCATTCTCCTGCACCGTGCTAGTATTGTCTTATACTTTTTCAGTGCTCGCTATCCCGCGCCTCGTATTCAACAAAATGTTGTCATAAGGACCCACAGTCTTGTCTCTGATATGGTTTCCTTCATTGAGTGAAGGAAATTGCGGTCAATAATGCTGTAGAAACAAAAGGGAATCTTCATTAAAGGGCAAGCTGAATAGTTGTCAAGTTACCGGGTGGTAGGTAGGTACAGACAGACACTTAAGTCAGCAAAAAGTGGGGGGGGGGGGGCGTTAACATTGCCGGCCCCCCACCTCCGAAAGTGGGGGGGGGCATGGCCCCCCGGCCCCCCTGTTCCTACGCCTATGCCCTGGGAGCAGATAGCCGGGCCGGGTGCGGTGACCGTCAGGGGGCTGAGTGACCTGTCCAAGTGATGGGCTCAACCCCGGCGAGTCATCAGTGTGGCCGCCCAGGCCAATGTCTCCCTTAATTCCTATCTTCCTTCCTACTTTGAAATGGTGTCGTTCCACGGAAAAAGCCTTACCCAACAAAACAAACAAACAAACAAACAAACAAACAAACAAACAAACAAATAATGTTAATTTGAGAACTCTCGAAACGGCGAACTGGCCATTATCTTCGTTTTCGGTTCCTCCAGGGGTACGGACAATATTATGATAGAAATTAGTGGCACGAGCAAAGCAGTGCACTGACTCGTACCAGCCTCCTAGGCTTGTGCTCATCCATATTTATCTTCATCGGCCCTTTTATCCTCAGCACTTGCCTTTCTATGTTTCACTTCATTCTCCTGTTTCGGGGTAACGGTCACTCCACCCAGACAGCTGGGAAACCGGAAGGGTAGTTAGTTCCAATATTGAGCATGTCCCTCCGGCCTCCAGCGTAATCGTCTGAGCGGTTGGGTGGTCTCTCGGTCTCCTAAGACAGCACGCCTGCCTCAACGGAATTGTGTCATCCTTTGGAGTGCACCAATGAGTCTTACCAGTGAGTCTTACCAATGAGTCTTAACCCTCGCATGTGTAGGGGGGGGGGGTCGGATGGACCCCCCCATGGTTTTTCGCGAATAACTCGCGTAAAAAGCGGCCGATCGCGACGAAACTTTCAGTACCCTCGCATTGATCAATTTTACACCTACCCTGAAAATTTCATGACCCTGACCCAAATGACCTTTGACCTGTGACCTCTTTTCCGAGACCATGTTTGGCCGGAATCGCGATTTCGCGTATGTCGGCTCGCACTAGCCGCGTGTTTGCAAGCTTTTCGTGGTTTCAAACGTTCAAACATGTGATTTGATGTTACTCCCGTGTGTGTCAAGGTCACCTGAAGGTCAGGTCAGGTCATTGACCTTTGGTGACCTCGGGTCACTTTTTCGAGTTTTACATGTTTCTAGGCTAGTTTTTGGAGCTGAATTCGAATTTAGCAACCATTTGAACATTTACGAAGTAGTTTTGGTGACTTCGTAACATGTTACGAAGCTGTCAGAGGCGGTTGACACGTACTACGAATACCCGTCACGACGCCTACTGGTTGACCTGACCTGACCTGACCCGACCTGGTCTAAATGCTTCAAGACATCATCTGTGATCAAAACTAACACGATATTCGTGATCAGCACCCCGAAAAACCCCTTAGCAGCCACACTTTACGACTTTCTAACAGGTCCCGATTTTCCCGACTTTGGGTCATTGACCTGACCTGGAAGGTCAACCAATGACCTAGGACCTTAAAATTGGGTATCATCGGCTTCCTCTCGTCACGGGCAACACGCTCGTTTTTTTCCGCGAAGCTCTAGCTCGATCAGGGGCCAAACGGCAAGGGGGGTCCAACCGACCCCCCCCCCCCTACACATTAGAAGCTGGTAAACGCCGCACACATGCGAGGGTCTTACCAGTTACCAGCTCAATATTTCCACGTTATTCTCTCGACCCAAGGCTATGACATGGTCTAAAATATCAAGGAACTGAAGGAGTTCAATTCAGCAACATGGAGCGTCAATTTATCATCAGGACGCACTCATGTCCACCAATTCATTTAACACCATCGTCGTGTCTCGGACTAGGTGAACGGCTAGATGATCGCTTGAAGCTTACGCTGAAACAGACTTTCCTAGTGTCAAGTCATCGAGATGACCGTCACCTTAGCTGCCAAAGTCACGGACGAGACTCAGATTCCAATGCCGGTAGGAACGGTCTCACGAGAGTATCCGACATGAAATCACAAAAGAAGCACAAAAAATGTACTGGCGGTAAAAATGTGTTACCTGCACGGTATTAGGCCTGCCTTCATTAAAATAACGGTATAGCCGAGCCGCTCGTTCCACTGCAGAGACCGGCGCATATCTCGGTAGCGACCTTCGAGTTGTTATCGGGGCGGTAGCATGCCATTCCAGGAACACTCTACTGATTTTCTGGGCGAGCCTCACCGGGGCTCGGTGCCGCACGGTGTATCTACCGATCTGAGTATAATTATCTACCAAATCGAGTTGGAAACTCGAAATGGGTGGAGGGTCCACACGGCGGAACAATCTGGTAATCACAGTGCTCCCTAAAATGGTACCTAAGATTTCAGGCATGATGTCTATGGTATTCGAATGTGCTTGCCACTGCTGAATATCCATTGAATAAAAACACATTTCGGCTTATGAGGTTAACTTATGCCCTTATTGGTTTTAACGCAGGGCATATTTTAACAAATTTTTACTGCGTCCCAAAGTTGAGCAGAGGGCACGTGCTACGACTAAGGGCACAGGGCAAGGAACGGAATAGGGCACTGAGGAGGGCAGAAAGTAGGGCACGGCAGGTTACAGGGCATGGCACAGGACATTTTAGAGGGAAGGGTACAGGTCAAGGCACGCAGCAGGGCACAAGTCAGGGAACCGGACAGGGCACAGGGCAGGGACGCAGTGGGTCAAATCAGCAGGGGCTACGTCCCAAGGCGAGGGGTATGGGACGCAGTAAGTGCCTTAAAATATGCCCTGTTTCAACGGTAGAAAACCAATCAGCTATAGCAAGTACTCAATATGCTTGACGTGCCAATTGTAGTTTCAGCTTGTGAAATGAGTGTGTTCAGTTTAGAAGTTGAATCCGTAAGTCTGCATTCGACTTTAGCTGGCGAACCTGGCAGGAAAGAATCCCAGGCGCCGGATGATTTATGATATCGCTGTATCGCCGTCATAATTAGCAACTGTAGCGAGCCCTTCGTTATCATAATCACACCACAAGTCGCATTCAATCAAATTTGACAACTGGAATTCACCATGTGTCGAGTTTAAGGTGGCGTATTTAAGACCTCTCTCCCGATTTATGAACTAGACCCGGTGCAAATGAGACAACGGAGACAACGATAGCCGATTCAGATAGTTTTCCATTTCCTGTTCGCAGTACCAGACGGAAATGGTCGCCCTAGCATTACTGAGTCACGAATGTCTGAGACATGACGTGTGGGCGCACGGCAGCGCCGGCGCGTATGCTAATGAGGCAGGTGCCTGTGAGGCACGCACTGCTTCTCCCCCGCTGCCTCCTCGTCTGTCTCCCGCCTCGTTCGGAGGGAGAAATCTCCGCGGCCGCTCCATATATGACTGGCCGCTGCCGAAAAACAACTGCCAGCCGCTGACCGATGGCGGAAGTAATCTTATTGTGCTCCCCATGTCAGATGGTCATGCTCTTCGAATATCCGCGATCCGAGGGTAGACTGTGGAACCACGCACTGCAGAACAGTTACCATGCTGGCTATGCTTGTTTATAGGGCCGTCGGCTTTTCAGCGAAATAAAATAGCGTGGAAAACCTGTTCTTCGTATTGACAGAGAAATTACGAACCGTTTGTAAAACGTCCACATGACAAATCGCAGCAGCGTGTTAACAAGTGGATGACAAGTTGTCCATCATGAAAGATGGAAATTAAGTCAGGTGAAAACAAACGCACAGTGCTCAATTGAAGTTTTCACTGGATAATGACTATATGTATAATACATCTCATGGGCTGCTCATGCCGGCTATTCGCGATCTGCTCGTGTGAGAAGGAAATGAATAAATGATATAACTGGGAGATATCATCTTATCGATTTTTATAGGAGGTAATCGTCTGAATCTTTGGAACAATCTCTTAATCAGACGTGCCGTGAGCCTTGAAGCGGAAAGGACTTCGCCGTCATTAAAATTGCTTGCTGGTGGAGACAGCAGAAATGAAGTGTCTTCCATACCTTTACCCAAGATTACTTTACTACTCCCTTTACCTCTCTAGCATGTATAGGATGCAACATTTGAAGCAGGGGCGTCGCCACGGATTTTTGAGTGGGGGGGGTCGGGTTTCCGGTCTTCGTCTTGACGGGTAGGGGTGTTTTTAGTCACACTCCCGGTTTTTCGTGTGCCCGGAGAAAAACCTCGGCGCGCAGCGCCGCGAAAGCAGCGGTATATCGTATTGTACATCAAATTTGCATCGTGCATAAAAATCAAGCAGAGGTCACCCGAGGTCAGGTAACAATGTCATGTCAAGTTCAGTTTTAATGCCTCTTAAAACCGCAATCTTGTCATTCCTATAGATTATCTCCTGACTCCTATAAGTCTGAAATTTGGTGTAATGAATGGGATTATAAGTGCCAATAGTTCATGAATCTGGGATTTTACATCTGAGAAGCGAAGTCAGGTCAAATAGGTGTGTGACCTCACCAATCATGATAGGATATGGGAAAAAGCACGATGCCCTCTGCTTTGAAAGAATATGCTAAAAACGCTAGATACTTTTGTAGCCATGACACCTTGTTCATTTTAGAGATAAGGTGCAGCTAATGACCAGTGGTGACTGAAATGGTCAGTCATTAGGTCATCAAAGGTCTCTAAACACATTTTCGACAACTTTTGATGGAGACGTTGTAGAGCGATGACAGCACCTGGAGTGTGTTCAGCTTAGTAACACAGATCGATCCATATGCAGCAGGTTCTTTTCCGGTCAGGTCATGACCTTTACCTGATGTCAAGTTTTCTATTCAAGTTTTTAAGTTCAAATTGTAAGCCATGCGACGTGTTTCGACGAAACAAAAACGATGGTGATAACATGAATATCATACACATTCACTGAATCATAGGTTGTTACAGAACAAATGTTTCGGCAAAATCCGTCCGCTTAGCTGTTTGGTCTCTATGGTACACAAGCCTGAAGCCATAGACCCGAAGTCATATCTGAGGCGAAGTTGGCGAAAGAGCTTTAAAAAGCTATCGAATACGCTTTCTGTGTTGCTGTAGCTCTTATTCGTATTTTGCGGGTCGCTAAGGTAAAACGTTTACCAACGTAACGCATAAGGCATGCTTTCGGCCCCTGATCGAGGTAGAGTTTCGCGGAAGAGCGAAAATGCTGCCCGTGATGAGAGAAAGCCGATGATGCCCAATTTCAAGGTCTTGGTCGGGTCATCTTAGGTCAACGCCCAAAAGTAGGAAAAATCTGGCCGCCTGCTAGAACTTAGTGAGCCGTAGCTGTTATCGGGGTCCCGAGTACGAGTTCGATGTTAGTCTTGAACAAAGATGATGACTCCATGCATTTTGGGTAGATCGGGTCGGGTCAGGTCAGGTCGACCAGCAGGCTTCCTGCTGGCCATCTAGAGTGGGTGACTGACAACCACCAACGATAGCTTCGTAACATGTTACATAACCATCATTTATCAAAACTACTTGAAACGGTTCAAACGGGCGCTAAACTCGAAATCAGCCCCAAAAACCACACTTGAAAGTGGAAGCAAATAAAACTCAAAAAAGTTAACCAAGGTCATCTATATTCGAATCAGGGCCAATTTTTTAGAATAGGTGTAAAATTCATTAACTCGAGGTCACTGGAAGTTCCGTTGCAATATACTCCTTTTTGCGCGTCTTATAAGGAAAGCCCCAGAGGGATCCACCATCTGACCCCATTTCCCCTATGCAGGCAGGTCCGAGGGTAGCAGGGCTGAGGCTAGCCAGGTAGGTACCTCGTAGTTACTGATACGTCATCCGACGAATCGACTGCAACCATTATTTTGACAATCAGACGAACGCTTGGGTCAGTTTTGACGCGCTCGCTCATTTGAGGGATAAAAAGGGACTAAAATAATATCGGCATGCTGATGTTCTAGCCCACAGCTTATTGACTTATAAGCAATAGGGACTAGGGAGCTCTTGAAGCGATTCTGAATCTGACGTTGTATTTGTTGATGTTGCTGACGCCAACTTCCCTGACATGATAGCTAAAAAAAGCATACTCAGCATCGCCAAAAGTGGGGGGGGGTCGACCCCCCCGGTTCTGACGAGTGGGGGGGTCGCGACCCCCCCGACCCCCCCGTCGGCGACGCCCCTGATTTGAAGGACATTCTGCGGCACGCGCTAATTGACTAGGTATACATCACTTTTTGCAGTTATGGATGTTACAGATATAACTTGCTGTATCGATCGGTATGCCTGCACCGGATAAAAAGCAGGATTTAGTTGCAACTTGCAGGTTGTAAGTTGAAACTTTGGTTAGGTACCTTTTGGTGCCAGCAAGTCAGAAGAATGAGTGATCGCCACACAAAATTAGTTAAAATTCACACCGTTTTACCTACTTTTCGGGATAACCGAGTACGGGTTCAGCGTAGAAATATCGAACAATGAAAGAAATGGGTAATGGGCATTGGACATTGGGGCGGTGATCATATCGATATAGCCATAAATAAAAGGAATTTACGTTAATAGTGCGCTGTTCTAAATTTACCGCCAGTAAAAAACAAATAAATAGCATACATGCGGCTGCGTCCACAATGCATAGGTCAAGGTACGAGCCAAAGGTCACCAAGCCACTTACCTGCTGAGAGTCGCTTCCAATATCCACGCGGAAGAAACGGTCACGTTACCAGTGCTCCACGACAAGGATCCCTCAACGTGCTCTGGGCCACGAGACCATGCGGCTAAATCCAACAAGAACTATCCCCGTCAAAGCACTCCAGCGTTTTCTCCCACCAACCGCAGAGCGTTCACGTTGTGTCACCTGCACTGCCACTGCCGGCCCGACCTCACACCCGGCAGTGCGCCGGCTGACACCTCCCGCACCTCTGCCTCCGGCGCTCTGCTTACCACTCCGCCCTCTCCCACAGCACGCACGTCCGCCGCGCCGGCCGCCGAGGTGCCGGGCGCGTGGCCCACCGCCGCGCCGGCCGGCCGGCCTTGATCGCCGCTCCTGTCACCTGGTGGCGGATGGAGGAACTACTACCCGGTCGGGTGACTCCACCCACTGAGTGTAGAGTAGAACGGAGCGCCGCCTGCCCGGGCCGGAGTCGCCCTCCTGACCCGGCGCGACCCGAGGAATTCTCTGCATGTCGGAAGGTAGTCGTAAACAAAACAAGACTGGCACGAAATCGTGCGCCAGCAGGCCGCAGAGGCATCTTTGTGGTTAGACGTAAGTACGAAAATGTGGGATGCAAGCATAGGTAATTAATAAATGTAGCTGTGATGAGGGTCCTCCGTTCCGTCATTTCGATCCTCAGAACAGTCAAATGCTTCTCCTCCACGCCTCTGTCCCCTGTTCCGGGCTGGACGGGCAGCTTTATCACATGCAGGTATCTCCACCTCAGAAGCAGCCCTGTAGCCGGGTGCGGTGGCCGTCAGGAGGCTGGGTGGCCTGTGTCCACTGGATGGGCTCAGCTCAGCCCCGACGGGTCACCAGGGTGCCCGCCCAGAGCAATGTCTTCCCCTAATTCCCATCACCCTTTCAGCTCTGCAATGGTCTTATCGGACCGAAAGAGCCTAATCCAACAAAACAAAACAAAGAGATGAGGATGGTTTTAACTACGCAAACGGTCAAATCTTAAGATATTTACCGAGCCATTATGCTAAAAAGTGAGTGAAACTGCTTAGAAGTTCCTTTTATGGGTTGTGGGAAATCCAACGATATTGATACAACTTGCAAAGCCAATAACCAAAACTCACAGAAAACATCTGCCAAACCTAGCCCATGCCCTTTCTAAGCGACATAGGTACCTACTTCTTCAATCCTCACCCTAAAAATGCGAGGGTGATTAGACTGGGACTTCAGGGACTTGTCCGACGGCACAAACTAGTGAAAAGCTATCTGACACCGCTAAAACTCAGTTTAACAGCGAGCACCGATCATGACGACTTGTCTTCGAAGACAAACGGGTCATCTCACCCACAGTGATCTCACCCACACGATCGGTGCTCCATGGCGCCCTCTGCGATCGAAGATGGCGCTGCACTCGCTACATTCTACTGAGTGAGAGCTTGGCTACATGGTTGCCCAGGCTTTGTTGTTGGATTAGGCCCTATCGTTTATCGATTTTATAGAACCATGAAGGGCCATGTACTGATATGATATGGGTATGATATGGGACCGAGGCTAGAGCGCCAGCTGGTGCGTCCCGCCGCACAGCGGTCCCGAGGGACAACCTCTAACAGACCTCGGAGTAATAGGGCGGAATGGCACCGAGCGAGGAATTGAACACGCCCGAACGATCCGCCGTTTCGTCCTCAGGATCGACCCTTTTTATCTTTGATAGGAGCTGGCCATAACCCCGTTCAAGACTGGTGGATACACGGCCGTCATCCACATAGGCAACTGCCAACCGCGTGCCGAGTAGGGCCGTTCCATTACCAGCATGCCCCTTCAGTGTAGCCGGAGCAACGGCTGTTTGGGCGTTTGGGATAAAGGGCGCTTGGGAGTCAAAGGGGATCAGAAGGAATAAGGAGAGATGATGATGATTGAGTCCATGGGGCTAGCAGTTTCTCAGAATTGAAAGCGGTCACTACCTAAAAAATCCACTATTTCATGTTGTGGTAAGGAAACCTTTCAATTATGAACACGTGACGTTACGTTGCACAGACGACACATTTCAATGGGACAACATTCGCTTTTGTTCGGTTTTGACGCCTCTTCCGATAATTCAACTCATTGCAGAGTTGCTATTAAATTCAGCTTTGTATTCCTAGCACAATGAACACATCATCTAGCTCTCGAATCCCCGATTGCCAACGCTCAGAAGTCGTGCACAATCTGACACGTCCCTCACAATGGCAGGTCAGCTGACCTGTCATCTAACCTGTGGCCTGAAGGTTGGTCGGCTTGGGCGGCGTCTGCGGTGCCGCCATTGACCTCAGCCGCGGCGGCAGGGGAGGGACTTCCACCTGGGCCGTCTGCGGCGGCAGCGGGACACTCGAGGCGGCTGACGCGGCAGAGACCTGTCAGTCAGTGTCACGGTGTCAGATGCGGGGTCAGATGATGTCGTGTAAGTGTCGTGTCAGGAGTGGGCGGACACAGGCCAGGGAGATCATAGCTGACTGATTTAGGAGATCATAAGGTGATAGATGAAATCCACCATGAGTGGTGTGAAATTTACCGCTAGTTGTTAGATCAAGCCTGAACAAAGATTAAGCTCACGTGGTACAAAAACATTTATATCTACATTGCACCTACATATCTGTAGGTGCATGACGGTGCATTATGCGCATACCACAGACATAAAAGCGTCTTTATAAAGTGCAGAAGAAAGTTAAAAGCTTAAAAATGAGATGAAATTTATATCCATATGTGGCACATGTAACGTAAAGCAAGTAATTATTCCGATAATGATTTGTCTACAATTTGTTGCTCAATTATGCATTCAATAAATATGAACATTGAACAATCAGTATAAAGTAGGTATCTACATGCGTAGTGCGAATTCATACGGACGGATGTTCAGTTATCAGCAGCAAAGCAAGGGTAGCAAAAGTAATACTGCCGCTACATTTAAAAATCCTATTATGGCTGCATCACCTAACATATCACTTCAGTCACCAACTTTCACAAAACATTGCAAAATAGGTACACACTACATAATACACTAAAGATTCAATTTTTAATCATGTATGACAAGAATCGTCACTTGAAAATGGTGGTTTTCTAAGCAATTTTCGAATAAATAAATATGAATAACGACTATCCTAGAACTCCTAGTTGTCCTAGTGGTCCTAGAGCTCATCGATATTTGTCTGATTACCCGTAGTATTTAAACTAGGGTTACCCGCGTGCTCCGCAACGCGAAGGGGGGATTTTTTGACCCGTGGGTAGGATTGGGTTGGTCTGTGTCGATTTGGTTGGTAGATATCCATTTCGTTCGATTGCTTTTTGACGGCCAAGCATTTTGTAAGAAAACAAAAAGATACATCGCATCGAGGTGCCCGTGTCGTATTATCATGCGTTCTACTTTAGAATGATTCGAAAACTGGCGTGAAGTCTTTTGAGGGCCATCGCTGAATTTCGCTAAAAATGACAATGTAATGTTTGGAACATTTACATTTTTAAGAATACTGTTGCTCATCATGCAAACATGAAGAGTGAATCTTGGACAGAATTGAATGCTCTTTCCAACGGTGCCATTTTCAATTGCCAAACGTATCAGGTTATGCAGCAAAACCCGTGTAATTAATAAAGTGGCACATCATCGACAAACACCATTTTCTCTAGCGATTTGTACCACCTTGGCGTCGATCAATTAGCTATTCACAATTTTTATATGAGAGGCGGTACCTTTCTCTTGCAAATAGGCGTTGATTCAACTCGCTCCATTTAACGGTCACCTAAAAATAAAATTAATTCCAAAATCCCTCAAAAACCGCAATTTTTCAAATAAAAGTGCCCTCTCCGGTGCACGTGGCGCGTGCTATCCTCTGCATTGCACACCATTCAATAGCCCCTTCAATTCTGTACACGATGCTGTTTTCCCCGTGCCGGTCGGACCCCTGGTCACCAAGATATTGCACGGGAACTGGACCCGTGTCGGCCAAAATTAGCCGTTTTCGCCCGATTTCGCACGCCGATTTATACATGTAAAGTCTATGACGCGAATTTGCACTTTTTGAGCACGCGCCACGCGCTCCCTATCAATCCGATCGAGAAAAGACCCCTCAAAGGCACGTCGCGCATCCTTGATCTATAAGTTGTGCAAATTTCACCGGGCTAGGTGCAACGGTCTGGCCTGTAGTCCACGCAAAGCACCACCAAGTCGGGACCTCGGTAACGGACAGACGCACCCTCCTCAAATAGTAGTATAGACAAGCGGCTGCGCCACTTGCTTTGCTGCGTGGTAGGAAAAAATTGCGGCACCAGTCAATTTGCTTTCGAACGGTGGTCGATTCAAATCGATGTGTCGTCTAGAAGCAAAGATATGGGCGGAAATGTGAAGAGAATTTAAAAAAGAACTGTTCTGAGGGCTTTGTTGGATATAATTTGGCTGATACGGGGTCAAGACGGGTCAAAGGGGTCAGCCCCGGTCGCTTTGGGTCAGGCCAGGTCACATAGGTCACCTCTCGTCCGCTGGGATCAGCCCGGGACACTGTTCTGCTTTTGCCTCCACCACTACCCCTACCCCTACCACTACCACTACCACTACCACTACCACTACCCCTACCCCTACCTCTACCACTACATCTACCCCTACCCCTACTACTACTACCCCTACTACTACCCCTACCACTACTCCTACCACTACCCCTACTACTACCCCTACCACTACTACTATCCCTACCACTACCCCTACCCCTACTACTACTCCTACCACTACCACTACCCCTACCCCTACCCCTACCCCTACCAACACCGCTGGGTCATGTCAGGTCACAGAATAATTGGATCCAATCAGTACTAAAATATCAGACTTTAAGTGTTCCCAGCCCTGCCCCTATTCGTGCCATTCCATTACGCTTAATCGAATTTGTCGGAAATGGCGCTTTGTGGCATATGTGGCGCACTGCGACAAACGCGGCGCATCTGAACCTGTTGGTTGAGCATGCATCCTGGCACCAAATTGCACCCATATCGGACCATATTTGACAAAACCGTGCGATTTGCGGCAAAAATGACGCCCTGTGACCAATGTGATGCCTTGCGGCAAACGCGGTGCATTTGTAAATTCCTATCACAAACTGTACCCATTTAGCGACAATCAACACATTTTTTCGCCACTTTTCATTCAAATTAAAACCTGCCCATCCGCCAATGCGAGGCACCCGTCGCCGATCGGCATGCATTTAGTCCACAAAGTTTGTCGACCCCGGCTCTCAATGAAGATCTACGAACCAATCAAAATTTCATTGGCGTTCTTCCAGCGCGCCTCACGCGCGAACCGTGCACCCCAGCGAGTCGAAACCTAGAAAAGGCGCTGACCTGCTCTGTCACCTATAAGGTGTGCAAATTTCAACCCCCTACGATATACCGTCTGCCCTGTAGGCCGGCTAAATTGAGCCCACTACACGGCGTGGCGGACAAACAAACAAACAAACAGACGGATCCTGTTCAAATAGTAGTATAGATAAAAGAGAAACTTTTCGAGACAAACAATGAAGGTGGTCAAACATGTTACGATATGTGACACAAATGCCGTGAATGCGCATTCACGGCATTTGGTAACATTCAGAACTATTCCAATAATTTCCACATTCATTTATTCATTCATTCAGGCATCATTCATAATCATTAACGCTACCAAAATCATTGGACAAGAGTAGCTGGGTGTAAATAAAAAGGATATTTTTGATATCAGTGCCGTTATGTAACTCCGGCCAGTGCTGCCAAATCCTATTTACGGCATTGGTAAGATTGGACCCAGGAGAGGTGCATTTTAGGTCATTGTTTTACTATCAAGCACATACATCTCTTATAACAGTTAGGCAAATGCTCATTTTTAATGGTGCAATTTTATAAATACCATCTTCTAACACCTTCCGATATCGTCGCTAGCGGTCATGGCATCCATCTAATACTTAGGCATGCATGTATCCTAATCTGACAGCATTTTTTTTTTTTTAGTGCGGCATTCCATGCGGCATTTACCTCAGCATTATGATGTGCCTGGGATATGTTGTCATTTTTCAGCTGCATGGTCAGCCTGAAAACAGCACAAACCAAAGTCAGTTGATGTCACGGATCCGCTACGCATGCCCACCAAAATCACAGAAAGGAACAAAGTAGCTCTCGCCCTTATACGGGGGAGGGAGCGGATTTAGCCCAGCTTCCGCGTTTTTTCACGAAGCTCTCGTAAAGATGGACGAATAAAAAGAAAACGTTTAAGGTGACCTCATGTTAATCCATTTTGTGCCTACCCTGAAAATTTAACAAGCCTGGACTAACATGCGACCTCTTCTCAAGACCACGTCAGGCTAGAATCTCGATTCGATATGTTCCAGCGCACAAAATCTATGTATTCTGCTCCCCCAACCCTCGGGAAAGGTTGATAGTTAAAGGAAGACTGCCACCTTCAAAAAGTTTTCTCAGATCGGCCTATGATTTATTCCCTGGACAAAACAAAATTTTAGAATTCACCTGACAAAGTATCATCACGTGAATCGCGAAACAAATTGTCGATTATCATGCAATTATCAATCGGTTAATGTCTAGCGACAATGTTTACACATCACTAGACTTCAAGGTCATAAGATTATTACATTTTATTTGAAAAAGTAAGGTATTTTATGATTTACTAATATATGATTTCATAAGAAATTGGCCATGTTTAATTTATTTTGCATTTAAGTTCGTAAAACATTTAAAAATCATGGCTCATTTGAAATGGGTCTGGCCCATGTTAAACCCCATTTCCCACACTTTTTTGGAAAAAATGAACTACCGAATATATAGGTTTAACTTTTATTTTGACACTCCAAAATTCTTCTCTGATCTCGAAACAATCAAAGTTTTGACATATATTTACCAAAAGATAAGAAAATTCATGTTTCAAAGTTATCGATAAACAGTAGAGATGTCGGTTTTCTTGGACTAAAAAAAATGGCATCAAACTGAACTTTGGTCTCCGATTTCTCGCAAACGGGTTCGAATTTCGGAAAACCGACTTCAGTCTGGGACATAGGTGGCTCAGCTCTAGTGAAAACCGTTTTGTGGAAAAAAGGTGGCAGTCTACCTTTAATTATATAATTTAAGTGTGTATATCAAAAAGTTTGTCAGATGTAGGGAGACGTAGTCCTTTTTATCTTGCTATAGTAGTCGAGCCGAAATGGCAGCAAGCATGCAAAGAGACAACTTATCGTATACTTATCTGATTAGCTTATTGTAGACAGCTTTTTATGTTGCCAGAAAACTAACGGATTTTGCAACATAGGTATGGGTGCTGAAACGCAGACCATGCAGACTTTCTGAACGCTGGGCAGTGACAAATCTATGAGATGAATACGAACACTTGACGCCTAATAAGCCGCCGTCCGTCCAGCAGGCTGCCGGTGGCGATGGTTTGGATATCCGAATACGAGACTCCGTCCGCTGTGCCACGGGACTCCGATCTTGTGAGCCTTCATGCTAAGCAATGGACTGCCGAAACAAAAGACAGCGGACGTCGGTTGTCCGAGTTTCAACACTACACACCCGCTGGGCTGTAGCCAGTACCCACCCAGCCGCGCTAGAAGCGTCGCCCCGAGGTGGTAGCTGGTCCCTCATATACGGTTCTGTCATCAGTGCTCTGTTTGGGCGCCGGTCAAACGTGCGACGTTACGCTCAACTTTGGGGAACGAGGCACAGTCTGATTGCTGTTCAAGTGTTCATGTAGCCAATGGCGGATCCACGGGGGCATTTGGAGCAAATGCGTCCCCCATGGCCCACGCAGCCAACGAAATCGACAAAAATTTGCGGTTTTTCGGCAATAAAACGAAAACTAAGCAACTTTTATGGGGAAAAATTTGTGACCGACCACAGGGGGGGGGGGGGGGCGTAAACTTTTCCCGATTTACGACTTACGAACCGGGGTCCATTCGTTAAAGTGCACAGCATTGCTTAAGGAATCGAAATCTGATGAGTTTTTGGAATTTGGAGAACCGCTTATGAGGGTATGCCCCCCCCCACCTGCAGCTTTCAAGAGTCCAAGACCGCATTTTTGGATCCGCCAGTGGATAAAAGAAAATATCTGGCATATTTGATTAATGTAAAATGAAGTTGGTACTCTTTTAACATGTTCACAAAGTCTGCTTTTTTAATAGAAGCTTGATGCGGTTTCCAACAACACTCTACCGCAATTATTTCACCGTTGCAAGCGCGGCGTAACAGGTCAACAAAGGTGATCCCATGACCCCTAAATTACATGCGGATGAACAGCGCATGGCATGACAGGCACGCACTTCATTGTGCACCAAAGTTTAAGCCCATTACTCCAACCGAGAATCACGAACCAACATTTACTCTTCATCAGACCATCCAGCAACCACTGCACCGTAACAATGAGGGGGAGGAGGGGGCAGGGGTATCGGAAATCCGCTCTCAACCGCCACCCACTCTCCCAACACCGCGCCACCCACCGCGCACCGCTGGCGCTGCACGACGCACGATCGTGCCGCCATCCGTGCGCCTCTCGTGCCACGTGCTGGCTTCAATGGCGTGCCGGGGTCGGCGGCGCCTGGCCTTTGACCCGGCCTACGAGCAGTCATCAAGCTCGCAAACGAGCCGACCCACCGTTCGGCCGGAGCTCGGACAACGTGGGAACGGCGCCGCGGCGGGGCGACGGCGGCGACCGGCAAATCGGTTCGGCTCCGGATGGGACGACGGCGGTGGGCGGCGGCGGTGGCGGTGGCGGTGGGGAAGGGACGGGGAGGAGGGCGAGGGAGAGGGGAGGGACACCGATGGTGACGGAGCGGGGAGTGATGAACAGAACGAAGCGGCGCGGGAACAGCGGACAACTGACGAATAACTGCGCCGGCGGATGTCATTTGTACGCCGCCCTTTCGGCCCCTGACGCGCAGTCCAACGCGACTAATGTGTGCCGGGAGGACCGCCGTACTGCCATTCGGTGTCGTTGTTTGTGTCCAATCGTTGTGATAAAAATCGGACAGCGGACGCTGTGTGGTGGCAAGGAACTTACCTGGTGGCGATTGGGTCAGGGTTAGGTCGAGGATGGGCACTGGGCCGACAGTGTTCGACCGACAGTGTATAAGGGATCATATTCAGAACATCGTGAAGCTAGCCGATGATTTTCGATCAACGAGGAAAATGTATATGGTGTGAGTGAGGAGAAAGGTCGGGAAAAGCCAAGAATGTGCCAATAACCCGCCGATTACAAAGCAATAACGGTTTTACCTTCATAACCGTACATGGATATAGTTAACGGCCTCAGGCATGACCAATAAGGAAACTGAAGCCGCCACAGATGTGAACACTGAGCACTGAGCAGTGCATATGGACGAACGGCAAAGCAGCCATGTCGCTTTGTGCTACCTTCTGATAGTATTGCAACCAAACGCTTGATAGCCCAACATGGACTCTGCACGGGATTTCGCCTTAGATATCGGTAATGGTCTTAGCCTAATCCCTGAAATCCTTATAGGCATGAACAGTGAACAGCTGACGCCTTAGATATCAACTAACGCGATCGCTTTCCATCTGCTTATGCGAGATATGCAGCGCGACAGCCTGCCCTAAAATGTCTTGTTGGTATGTAGGTATGTCTTGTAGGTATAAGGTATGTAATTCTGGCAGTGAGAACAGTCAACAGCTGCACTTCACTTGCAGTTGGTTGGGCAATGGTTTATATAGCGACATTGCATTAATAAGTATTTTACAAAGGTTTCTATCATTATTCAGGGGAAAATAAGATAATGGACATATTGTAAGCAAATTGATACCCTTATTGGAATTTGGAATACAACTAGGACTAAACTTTAAACGGCTAACTTATCAAGGGACAGATAATTATCATGAGGATTTTCGGAGGGGCATATTCGTTGGAATGCATTAGGTAGCTGTAAAATGAATTGACAATGTTCCCCATTTCTGCTTTACCCATTTGAGTCATTACCGTAGTCATGCCTACCCAGCTTAGCAGTTGAACACGTAGAAACTAGAAGGACCACACGTCTTTACTGTTCTGTGGGATGTCTGTCACCAGATGATGGCAATGAACAACTCCTTCAAAGTCGACCACAAAACATGCCGTCTGTCAGGACACGTCTCAAAGAACAAAGAGTCTGTTAGGAAACAATGAGTGTGTTGGAAACACCGCCAGCCTCCAGCCCGTTGTCACGTTATAGTCTCCGTTTGCTCCAGAAAACGAACATCTCACACTTGCAACATCTAGGTACGTCGCTTCAGACAAGTGCCGACATAAAGACCGATGGGGATTATAGCGATAAGAAATTCCACTGCAGTAAGAGCAAGACCGATGTAGAAAGAAAATACCAGCCATGATAGACGATAGTGCTACACTTTTATCACCTTCGGCAATATGGCGACTTGGGCGAGTGCAGTGATAAGGTACAACGCAAATATTTAGCACAGTGAAAATGATACACACTCACCAGTATACGTCAGTTCATCAATGAAACAATGCCGACTGCAATGGCAATGAGATCAGCGAAAGCTCAACTTACCTGAATGAAGTGAGGCGGAGCCTCGGCCGGCGGCACTGCAGCTGCAGTCAATCGTGGTAAGCTGACCTCGCCGACACCGGTTCTGCACCCTGGGGTCAGACCGCGCGTAACCCTGGCCCGCGGGCTCTCAAGCTGGGTCACCCGAGCAGCCACCCGACTCCACGGCGGAGCCGACCGCCCGGCTGCTGCAGATTGCACCCACCGGCCGCGGTCGGGTCAGGATGACCTGCGCGACCGACAGGTCACACTCCCGCCGCCGCTGGGTCAGGTCGCGATGTGAGAGACCCCCGTCAGGACGTGTGACCTGGCGGTCAGGTGACGGCTCGACCTTGAGCAGAGGTCACTGTGGAGAGGTCACGTGCAGCGTCGCCCTGCCACCCAGTCCTGTAGTTTCTGCACAATACCTTCGTTCCTTAATATCACACATTTTCCCGTCCGACTTCACCACAGCAAACTAATCACCAGCCAGCTCAAAGTCTGAGCTTCACAGCACTTAACCCGACACACACATCCATCCAAGCCTACCACCCACCGGTCTATGAGCACCGTGCGCCGCGTCGGCACACCTGTCTGTTCGCCACCTCGACCGTCTCCTCGGAGCGGCGCACGTCTGTTCCAGCACGTCTTCCAGTTCGCACTGACTCACGGGCCGGCCGGCGGACGTCGCGTCGGCCGCCACAAGTGGGAACGCCGCGCCGCGCCCCGGCCGGGCGTGAGAACGGCCCGCGGCGCCGATTATACGGGCAATTCTGCGGACCGCTGCCGCGCCGCCGCCGCCGCGACGGTGCTCGTGGCTACCGGGGCGCGAGTTACCTAAGTGTGGAACTACCCAGCGCCGAGCCGGCCGGATGACGTCACACCATGGCCAGTGCCGGCGCGGCGGCAGACTGGCAGTGGCCGAGATTGGCATGGTCTTAACTTGGCGAAGAGGCATCGGACGCCAAACTTCTGCTGCAGCTATTAATCACATTTCATGCGTTTCTTCCATGTGTATGAGCTATCAAGTCCTTCAAATACCTAATGTGTAGGTGAGCGTACCTGCATTTAGCAGTGTGTGCTATGCTATGTGGATGGGCACATCCGACAGTCGACACACTGCGCAATGGATTCCGATATTGCTTGGCTGATTCTGGCTTTGTGTCTTCGAACGAACCATTGAAAGGGAGGACGTCATTTTTAAAGGTTGTTAGGTGCACTCAAACGTTTTAAGATAAGCAACTGCTCATTGAATTTCTGGCGAGGGTTGGTGGAACGCTCTGTTTACAAATGAGTACCTATCTACCTACCTAGTGCCTACCTGCAGTGGCAAATAACTGGGTCGCGGTCAGTTAGGCATGCTTCACGAAGTCCCTTATCTTTTATTAGACTTATTAAGCCCAATGTGCAACATTTGCGTCTTTTCGCGTTGTATCGGGTAGCAAATGAGAAAATCTGCTTCTTCTCCACAGCCCTCAATTCAAGAAACCGTCCTTTTCCTTATCGCATCATTCCAGAACATAATTTTCAAACATGGGTATCTTCCCGCCCAAAAAAAAAACTGAAGCAGTTTCCCTCGGCTCCAATGCGCCGCTCGCCCAGGGAGACGGAAGTGTTATATTCTCGGCGGTCCAGTCTGCATTCTGCAGCACACTCAAACTTGGCGGATCCCCAGCGCGCGACTGAACGATTCGTATTGTTGTGAGTGACTGTGACAATTCACTGGTGGTTTCGGAATAATTAACAGGCGGCGCAGCCCAGTGCCTCTTACAATGAATTACAGTGGCGAATGCACTATTGCAGAGAAGAAATGGATTGAGCAGATGCCCAACCTCGCTGTTTTATCAACTAAACATTAGGTACGCTTTACATTTTAATCAGGCAATCATGTAAACAAACGACTTGCGAGTTGCGACCCTTCCGCCTTACATAACTCGGCAGAATGCCCCTGAGTCGGCTAAACTACACTGCATCTCTTCAAACCTTAAGTATTTTACAATTTACCACTCAGCTATGCAACAGGCTTATAATTCACTGCTCAAGTCTCAACCCCTTTTTCCCTATCATCTTTTTGGCACCGTCAATCGCCATCTGCGCTGCCCACTGTCCAGCAAATAATCCGGCCGTCTCCAGTTCTCTGGCAGGGGCTTCCAAACTCAAGCGAACTCGCCGAAGTTTCGCCATTCAATGCGCATGATCTGTACAATTGAGTTTGAGAGCCTCTGGGTTGGCTCGGCGCGCCTGCGCCGCGCCGTTGGTCCGGCCAAGTACGCGAGTGACGTCATGCTATAAGCGTCATCCCCCGACCAAAGTCACCAATCAGAGCCCTAGAATCGACTTGTAGTTCCACACTTAGGTAACTCGCTACCGGGGCAGAATCCACCGGCTACCGTGTCCTGACCTATGCTCCCATTGACATTTGTCATGTTATCTTTTATAATAGTGACCTGGGTAGACTCTCCCTGCCCCCCGTGGACAGTGGGGCGGCTCCCGTTGCTTATACCGTGGGGATATGATTGAGGGAATAAATACCGTGGGTATCCAGCAGGGCTGCGGAGTCGATGGATTTTCGGCGACTCCGACTCCAACTCCGACTCCGGCTTTCAAAAACCAGCTCCGACTCCGACTCCGACTCCGGGCAGAATTGTCGACTCCGACCGACTCCAACTCCCGACTCCGACTCCGCAGACCTAGCAAGGCTGCGGAGTCGACAGATTTTCGGTGACTCCGACTCCGACTCCGACTCCGGTCACAACTGTCGACTCCGACCGACTCCGACTCCGACTCCGACTCCGACTCCGCAGCCCTGGACTATCCAGGATCCTGTGTGGGCTGATGAACGACTTGTTATATTTCATCAAGAAAACAAATCACTGAGCCTCAGCATTTTCAACACCAATGTCGTTTACTTAGCCCTAATCGCCTTTTCCAGAACTATAGGAGGCCAGAGAGGGGCAAAGCGACCTGAAAGAACTTGCAACGAAATAAGGACCTACGAACTACAAAGGCAGTTTTGTCATTATGACAACAGCTATACTCCTGTTTATGTATTAAAAACGGCATTCCACAAAACGAGTTAAAATCAATCGACTGCTCCGTCTACCGTCGTTCTACGATCGCTGGTTCTGCCAAGAAAACACGATACAAGAACACAAAGCGCAAAACAATGCAAAAGCTAGCAGGAACCAATGCTTCTTGGGTTCCTGATAGTTCTTAGATGTGACTACTGACTACCTATCATATATGCAGTACGCGCGCTCACTTCAAACAGAGGAACTCCTGCCACACGTGTCGGGCAAGTATAGCAGTGTTGCCAACCATTTGGTTTTGCGCGATCAGGAAGATTACACTGAAATCGCAGTTTTCTTTTATCAACCCCTAATACCAATGCAGACTGCACAGCCGTTGCATAGCCATCGCTAGACTAAAAGATCACTTAAAACCTTGGCGAGCCCCACCACAGTTCGCACACTAGCCGACGTATGTATACGTCTTCGCACTTTTAGTAGCGTGGCTTCCTTGGTTTCCGCGTTCGTCGCAGGTTTGTAGCTCCCAGTCGGAAGGCCAGATCGTCGACGTCATCGTCGTCCTCGACGACCTGGCAGGCCTTGCCATGCGGACAGAGCTTGCCGCTGGTCTCACGCAGCTCTCCATTCCTCCTCAGGTGACTGACCAGCGAGCGAATCGTGCGATCCTGACACACGGTCGATGTGTCGCAGACGACGTATAGGTGACGCCGCGCGCGAGTCACCGCCACGTTAAGCCGCCGCCGGTCGCCCACGAAGCCCACCTGGCGGCGCGGGTTGGAGCGCACCAAAGAGAGCAGGATGGCCTCCTTTTCGCGACCTTGGAACCCGTCCACAGAGTTCACCTCCACGTTCAAATTTGCCTCGCGCAGACGGCCAGCGATCAGCCCCACCTGATGCTTGTACGGCGTGATGACGCCGATGGATTCAGTCGACACCCCGGCCTTCACCAGCGACGAGACATGACACACCACGAGATTCGCCTCGCCTTTGTTGCAGTAGGACTTGGTCTTGGCGTCCTGTGATTCAAGAAGCCTGCAGCCAGCTGTATCTACGAGCATCAGGGTGGGCTGCGTCTGACTCGTGCTCTGCACGCTGGGTAGCTGAGTCAGCAGGCGGCTGGCGACTGTCGGTGCCGCCTTGAGTCTGCCGCCGTACAGGTTCTTCGAGGACCACTCCTGGATCATTGCGTGCATCCGGTACTGGGTGTCGAGCATGTGGACGATACCCTCACCATGCAGCTTCATCTGCCGCTCCATCAGCGAGACGGCCAGACCGCGGCTGGCCGCCTCCTGACTGAGGATGGTCGGCGGCAGCTGGCACGGGTCGCCCACCAGCATCACCTTCTTGGCGAGTGGGATGGCCAGCCAGCAGGCGGCCTCCGTCGCCTGGCCGCACTCGTCGATCACCAAGAGGTCGAACGGAGAAGTGTCTTCGCATACGCTGCGCACGGATGTCAGCGTACTCAGTACGACCTTGGCGTTCTCCACCAATTCCTCCCTTTGATACGGCCGGTAGAGAAGCAAATTTGTCCGCTTCTTTTCTTTCTCTTTCTTTTCAAAATATTTTTCCAGCTGTGCGTCCAAAGAGAAGTCTCTCAGATCCTTATTAATTCGTTCCAGCTGTCCGAGACGAATTACGTGATCTGTGTCCAGTTCACAGTCTGCTTTCATGGTCTGTTTCCAGACACCTTCCAGCACGTTGTCAACGGCCTTGTTGGAGGGCGCGCAGACCAGCACGCGCTGAGCCCGCTTCACGTGCTGGATGATCACCTCCACGACGGTGGTGGTCTTGCCGGTGCCGGGCGGGCCGTGGATGACGGTCAGCGGCCGATCCCGGAGCGCCAGCGCCACCGCCTGACGCTGTGAACTGTCCAACGAACTGCCTGTGCAGGTGGGTGGTGCTGCCTCGGGCGCGTCTGGTTCTGAACTTACAGATGACTCCTCGTGTTCTTTAAACATCTCTCTGATCGTGCTTGCAGCAGGTGTTCTGGCGTATAATTTTCTGATTTCGACATTCCTCAGCCAGCGCAGTACTGCTGACAGCTGTGAGTAATCTGAATTTTCAATCGAGCTGACGTAGACAGTGTTCCCAACAGTGAGGAACCCTACCTCGCGTGAGAATGACAGCGTGAGCTCCATCTTCGTCAGTCCTGTCACAACGGCGTAAGGAAATCTTGTCCAGAAGTCCACCTCTAGTCCGTCTCTGCGCCGCAGACCACGGCCCGTATCATCGTATTCAATGACTTCACCTACCGGGGACTGGGAGACGATCACCTGGCTGCCCAGCTCCAAACCATGTTTTGGCAGATCTTTTCCTGATTCAGGCTTAAGAATGACAAGGAGTACCTTATCCTCGTACTTTGTTTCATCTATCTTCAAACACAGTTCATCTTCTTCTTTCAGTTGCTCCTGTCGCTTTTTTTCTTCAGCTCGTTCAATCGCGAGCAGAGTTAGATGCAAAGTTGCGAGCTTGGTTCTGGTCTCAGATGTCTCGGTAGTTTCCTGGAAAGAGAGATTATGCTCAATTATTGTAGCACTTGACGAACAATAAAAAGAACGAGTGCGTGAAAACTGCAGAATTTTTTCTTAATCCACGGGATGGAAGTCTAAGCCGACGTCGCTTTAGTGTGTGCGTGCGTGCGTGCGTGCGTGCGCGCGCTGTGTGTGTGTGTGTGTGTGGGGGGGGGTGACACTTGTGTGTGTGTGAGGGGGGGAGGGATTGCCACACTCTTGAAATACACCACACACTCTGGTTAGCTCGAAAACTGAAAGAAATAACTTATATCGATGAATATTCTAAAAAATAATCGATAATTCTCAAGAAGTAGGTAGGTATAACTTCCACAGGTATACCTATTCAGCACACAATAAAGAATCAAACTTAAAAATTTGACCACACTTGATTTGACCTTGACCTGAACAAGACCTGAACTTTATCCAAATAGCCATGGTCTATAGCGCTAATTGGGTATGCCCATTGAGCTCTAGTTAAGCGTCAAATAATCCACAAAAAACGTGTCGCACTTATCTTATTCTCTAGTTCGTCTCTGGTGACCTGTCCTGACCTTGACCTTTACATGACATTTTCCTATTCAATGCATCTTTCTTGATGTTCGCGACAAAGATTTAGAAAACAGCGACTTAACCCTCGCCGGCACAGGGCACAGTTGATGCACCCCCCCCCTAAGGTTTTTCGCGAATAACTCGCGTAAAAAGCGGCCGATCGCGACGAAACTTTCAGTACCCTCGCATTGATCAATTTTACACCTACCCTTAAAATTTGATGACCCTGACCCTAATGACCTTTGACCTGTGACCTCTTTTCCGAGACCATGTTTGGCCGGAATCGCGATTCGGCGTATGTCGGCTCGCATTAGCCGCGCGTTTGCAAGCTTTTCGTGGTTTCAAACGTTCAAACATGTGCTTTGATGTTGCTCCCATACATAAGGGTGGGTGTCAAGGACACCTGAAGGTCAGGTCAGGTCATTGACCTTTGGTGACCTCGGGTGACTTCTGTTCACTTTTTCGAGTTTTACATGTTTCTAGGCTAGTTTTTGGAGCTGAATTCGAATTTAGCAACCATTTGAACATTTACGAAGTAGTTTTGGTGCCTTCGTAACATGTTACGTAGCTGTCAGAGGCGGTTGACACATATTAGGTACAAATACCCGTCACAACCCCTACCGGTTGACCTGACCTGAACTGACCCGACCTGGTCTAAATGCTTAAAGACATCATCTGTGATCAAAACTAACACGATATTCGTGATTAGCACCCCCGGAAAATCACATAGCAGCGACACTTTACGACTTTCTAACAGTTCCCGATTTTCCCGGTTTTCGGGTCATTGACCTGACCTGGAAGGTCACCCGATGACCTAGGACCTTAAAATTGGGTATCATCGGCTTCCTCTCGTGACGGGCAACACGTTCGTTTTTTCCGCGAAGCTCTAGCTCGATCAGGGGCCAAACGCGAGGGGGGGGGGTCGTACCAACCCCCCCCCCTTGTGCCGTCGAAGGACGCAAAATGGCCTGTGCCCGCGAGGGTTAAAAACAACGACTCACTCAAAACAGCGATTGCATTTTGAGCGACCTCTAGAACAGCGACTCACATGTTTGAGCGATTGTTTGAAATGGCGATCCATTATAATAGAGCGACATCAGAGGAACAGCGACGATCCTAAGCTCAGGCCAATGTCACTACAATTTTGATGACATCCTAAGGGGGCCTCAGGACAATAATGGCGTGTAATCCGCCACGATCGCTACCAAGCTACTGACTACACTTGCATTTTGAAAATATTAGTTTTAAGTACAGTTACGAATAATAAAATATTTTAATGCATGTTCATAGGTCACGTGACCTAAGGTCAACTTCTGACCTTTCGACCTTTCGAGGTCAACATACATATGTTTCGATGCGGATTGACGAGAGAATCACGATGGTGCCATTAGTTTGTTCCTAACTGGGATACCTTGAAAGTTATTCGAGAAAAACTTCATATTTATATGTAGTGCCGCTATTTTGACTTCATTTTTGCTCCTGTGACGTCATCTTTGACCTGACCTGAAAATGACCTCCGTAAAAATTATAGACCTTACCCGTGTGTACCCTGTACCGTTTACCGCTTGTCGCTATCTTGCTTTGTTCTCGAGATCTCGCTGACGCTCACGCTCGTAATAATGGACAGGTCATGAAAATGACCTGACTTGAGGTCAACTCAGGGCGATAACCACTTTTTTATTATCGCATATGAATGACAATTGATAAGGCTTTAATCGTCATCAGACAAAATTGCAACTTTCAGTGGGGAAAATATCAAGGTCACTCTTCGAAAAATAATTCAAAAGGTCACGTGATCAAAATTTTCAAAAATTAAAAGTCCGAAATACCTAAAATGTTTGTTGGTTGATTGTGAGTTGAATCATATAAAGTTTTATCATAGAAAACCAATAATTTCTGAGTTATAAGCCGCCAAACATAGGGTTGCAGCGTGACCTCCAGGAATTGCCCGAGGCTATATCTCGGAAACCGTTGTTCGAAGAAAAAAATCCTTGCCACAGCTGGCTTCCCCGCCCATCACAACCCCTACACCAGTTTTCAGCGAAAAATAAAATATGAGGGTGCAAATTTAATTTTTTATTTGTCGATTTGTCGTGGAACGCCCCACATGTAGATACTGCCCTTCAATTTATGAAGAGATCCATTGGGATCAAAATCCGAGTCTTTTTTTTTGACAGAACGGAAATAGTGAGGATTCACTTTAAGTTGAAGCTCATAAAAATTGTTTTAGTAATAAATTTCACGTGACTCCACGTCATAATTCGTTTATGACATGATTATTTACATATAAACATTTGAAAACATGTTTTCAAATGTTCTGCATGGATACAATTGGATCATAGACCCATGCTCTTGGTTTACCGTTAAACCCTATGAGGTGATAAGTACATTTTCTTCACGCGGAATCCGGTGGGATCATCGATCCATAACATGTAGTTTGCTTCGAGATCCTTTGAGATCATATAGATCCATCACTCGGATCCATGCACATGTCTGCCAAACAATACGAATCATCGATCGAGTAGGTATGCAACATTACCCTTGAAAGATCTTATAGCGAGCTATCTATCGTTTTTCCGCGCTTCTTTCCATCTTTCTTACTTTCCGAGAAAACCTGGTGTGGCCAAGCCTCCCCCACCTTGGCAAAGTTGCCTGAAAGACCTACCCGGGTCTCTCAAACCCAAGTCGCACAAACTATGTTTTTGGTTATGAAATCGACTGAATGATATTGGCTCTCAGCGAACTCCGTCAATAATGTGCCTAATATAGTATCCGTAGCACCTGTACTGCTGATTAAAACCATCGTGTCATAAACAACGACATGGGGCGTCTCACCTACCCTGGGCATCTTAGACGGTGCTGCCCTTCTGTGTGTGTGGCGTGTGCTACACATTATCTGGGGGTTATTGTTCACGCCGGATCCGACGGTCACAGTTACATCACTTCCAGCCTCACTGGTCCCATGTGCAAACTCTAAATGATGGTTATTGACCTTATCGTGCCGACGAACTTCAATTTTGCCGCACCTGGTAGGTGAGAATACACGCCACCCCATGCCATTAGCCCCTGGCTGAAGACAGGATACTGGATTTACCTCTGTTACAGCTACTACGAGTATGTCAGGCCACAAAGTCAGCTGTATAAATTTCACAAATTACACAGAAGGAATTAACCCTCGCCGGGCCGGGACAGGAGGTTGATACTGAGGTTTTTCGCAAAAAGCGTAAAAACGGCGGGGCGTAGCGCCGCCAAATTCGGCATTCCCTCCGGTGCAGCCTTTTGGCACCTACTCTGAAACTTCAGGTCCCAGTCATTTCAGGTCAGGTCACCAGGTCACAAAAACCGGTACAAGGTCAGGGTAAAATTGGGCTAATCTAACGGCAACAGAATAAAAGAGTTTTTCGTTAGTAGCGTGAGAACCATAGCACGTAGCGCCATCAAGTTTCAGACAACTTGGGGCAATCAATTTTGACACGTGTTCTGGGATTTCTGACTTTTGAGTACCAGTGGCCTCAGATCAGGCCAGGTCACAAAAACCGGTACATGATCAAAATGGCACTGAAAAAATCACAATTTTGTCAATGGAATCTAGAGTTGCTCATCAATTTGATTCAAACTGGCCGGATATGCTATGCTCACCGAGTGGCAATAGCCTGCATCCCGATTTTCCAAATTCGGATGACCTGAGGTCATCTAGAGGTCACGACAAATTCTTAGAAAATTCGGCTGATTGGCTCAAATTGTAAAAGCATGCACCATTTCAACGTTTTTGTGTTGTAACACCTCAATTTACATCAATACGTGATAAATTTGGTGTTTGCTTGCTGCAAGAAGATAGGGTCGCCTCGAGGTCAAACTACGTTTTTACTAATAACATGGAACACAATGAGGCTAAATCTTCAAAAATGACGTGAGTTCCTTGTGATCAGCCGAATCGAATGGTATGCGATATGATGTCAGGGGTCTTACCATCCCCCCTGGCCGTCCGCGTAATGAAAAAGACCCTGGCCGGACGGCTTAAGAATAGCTAAAACTGTGGAAATTGAAATGAATGGGATTTTTTTTGCATGCAAAATCGGTTGGAATGAAGATAAGATCCACATAAATACATGCTGATGCATTCGCGAAGAAAGCTTTGTATAGTGTTAACCTACTTAAATCATTCATTAAACTCATCATCCAAAAAAACTCCCCGACTAACAATTTCCTACAAAAAAGCTATAATTACCTCCATGATTCCAGAAGTCGTCAGCCGGCGAAGGTAGATGTATCTTTGATCGGTGAAGACTGAAGGATCGAAAAGGGTGACGGCGTTCCTGAGCTGCGACACCCAGTGACCACGAGGAGACCAGTGTTCCCTTTCGAGCCCCTCGAGCCCCCAACTGCCACTGAGCGCCGGCCGTTGGCGCCCGCAGCTCCCCCTCGCAGGGCGACAGCCTTTGTCGGCAGCGGAGCTGCCACAGCGCGATAACTTTCCACCTCGGTACGTGGGAAACCCCTAGATGCGAGATTTGTGCGAGTGTCTAAACAGGTGTCTAAAATGTCCGGCGCATTAGAAAACAATGATGAAGGATTAAGATTGCTAAATAAATTTAAGTATATCAATTTTAGACATTTGCTGGCGAAAAATTGTCTAGTATTTGTGCAAGGTGCATTGATCCTGCGCTTTCTTTATCCGTTTTTGGCAGTGCAGAACGACGATTATTTGTTCTCCACACTTTGTGCGCCCAACATTCATAAAACCACGTCCACTATTTTAGACAGCTCACAACCAAAGTATAGTTGGTAGCGACAATTGCATTTCTAGCAAATCTCTATGCGACAAGATATCTCCAGATATGGCAGCAGCCCTGCCGTGGATATTTCCGGCTTTCCAGGGGGCGCTGGAGCTCGCAGCCGCCAATGGGAAAGGATGACGTTATGTCCGTAAGGCTGGGCATCACCTGGTGGCTGGTGCATGGCGTCGGGGATGGGCGGGCGGCGGGTGGGGACTGGGGAGGCATCAGGCAGGCGGCCGGGTCGACGAGTCGGAACAGGCACGTCGGCCGCTCGGCGCAGGACTTCCCCCGAACGGTCGCACTTCCGGTGGGCGGTGTCCTATGTAGGAGCGATGCCAGGGGAGGCCGAGACCGGCACTCTTAGACGCTGTTGCTATGTAAAACTTGTGCATAATGCATTGGCCAATGGTCATAATCGCACGGAGTTGTGAACCATCGACCCATAGACGGGTGTCATCCTCACAGGGTCCTCTTTCCGTCCAAGAATGATCAAGGTGACGGGACCGGTCCCATTCTTGATCACTCTTTCTCATGCTCTTGTATGGGAGTTCCCCGGTAAGCGCAGGGTGAACGCAGGGGAAGTCCCTGGAGAAAATCCCCGTGTAACGGCTAGAGCAGTTCGGTGGTCCGACTTATGGGACTTGCCCCACCCAGGTACACCTCTCGGGATGGCGGGCCACGAGAGTATAGGTGTTTGCGTGCTTGCTTATGGCTTGATGAACCCCAGGGTGCAGACGCCACCAGTACCAGCCGAGAACTGTATTCAGCGAGCGGGGCGGCGGTGGCCCGGGCGGCCACAGCCCAGACTGCATACGATACCGGCGCCGGCTCAGCGGCGGCTCCAGGCTATAGAGCGGGGTGTGACCACAGCAGCCACCACGATACATCTCCCCCTCTTACGCGTGTGCTAATAAGGTCTCATATAGAAAGCTAAGCTGTACTCCAAGCATCATATAGAAAGCTAAGCTGTACTCCAAGCACAAAGCTGGTTTTCTTAAACCCCAAAAATCCGACCGCTGCGAGTTTTACGAGGGCTAACGTGTACAGGGTCGTCAGCGGGCTGCACTGATGGCGGAGCGGGTGCCAGCGGAGACGTCGCCGGCTCAGGCGACGGCGCAGCTGGCGGAAGCTGCTGTGGTGGTGGTGGCGTCACCACCGGGCGTGGTACTGCCACGGATGTCGGCGGCACCACCGGAGGTGGCACTGGTGCTGCCCGTTGCCCGGTTCCGTGCTGTGCCGGGACCTGTAACGGAACAGGAGGGATCAGCAGCAGGTGCCGTCGGTTGCGGCGATATTGGCAGCCGCCCAGCTCCACCAGATAGCTGCGTCTGGAGAGCCTCTGCGTGACGATGGCGGGCTCCGACCAGCTGCCCTTTTCTGTCTTGATCCGGACTCTGGCGCCGGGCTGCAGCGGAGGCAGGTTGCGGGCGCCTCGCCTCTGATTGACGGTTGACTCCTGTTTCTTCTTTCTCCGCCCATCGCGAAGTTTGGCGTGCCGCCATGCCTTCTTGGCGGGCTGCTGAGCGACGGGGAGACGGGACTGAAGCTCACGTCCCATCAGGAGGCGGGCTGGGGAGTATCCTGTGGCTTCCACAGCCGTTGTTCGGTAGTTCAGGAGAGCGAGGTGAGGATCTTTTTGGCGAAGTATCCACTTTGCGGTCCTCACGGCCCGTTCAGCTGCTCCGTTGGATGATGGCGTGTGCGGGTCAGTGACGCGATGTGTGAAGCCGTAAGAAGCTGCGAAGTCGGCGAATGAGCTGGAGGTGAACTGCGTTCCTCCGTCTGTTGTCATCAGATCCGGTATCCCCAGTCTGGAGAACAGGCGCTTCAGCCGCTCGATGACTGCGGTGCTTGTGAGGCTGGGCAAGCGTTGAATTTCCAGATACCTGCTGAAGAGGTCCACAGTCACGAGCCAGTTGCTGTTGTTGAAGTGGAAAATATCTGCTGCGATGTGAGTCCACGGTCTTGAAGGCGTTGGAGTCGTTACCAGTGGCTCAGCGTGCTGGGAGGGCGCGTGCACTTGGCAGAACGCGCAGTACTCGACGTGGCGCTTCAAGTCGATGCTGATCTTGGGCCACCAGACGGATTCTGCTGCTCGCTGGCGGCACTTGTTGAGCCCGAAGTGACCGTCGTCATGTAGACGGTTGAGCATCTCTTCACGCAGACTAGGCGGTATGATGATGCGGCGGCCGTACATCAGCAGTGTGCCGCTTGTCAGGTAGAGAACGCTGATTTCTCCACGCGCGGCGAAGTAGTCCAGCATGTCGGAGTGCTTTGCTCCCTCCTTCCAGCCAGAGAGAGTCTGCTGAACCACGCGCTGGAGGAGTTCATCTGCCTGTTGTGCCCTGCTGATCTCCACCAGACGCTGCGGTGTGGCGGGCAGGTCATCGAAGACCCTCTTGCAGAAGTTGTGGACGTCTTCCTGTAGCACAGCGCCGATCGCATCGTGCTTCTGGAGTGGATGACGCGAGAGGAAGTCAGGTACCAGGTGCTGCTTCCCTGGAATGAACACCGCTGTTGCGTTGTAACGCATCAGTCGCATGAGCATGCGCTGACACCTGATTGGCGCATCTACGAGATTTTTCGTCTTGATGAGCGGGATCAGTGGCTTGTGATCCAGTTGTAGGTCGAACGACGGCAGTCCAGACAGGAACATGTGCATCTTCTCGCACGTCCAAGTTGCAGCGAGTAGTTCCTTTTCAATCTGGGCCCACCTCGTCTCTGTGTCCGTCAGACTTCTGCTGCAGAATGCGACGGGCTTGAAGCTGGAACCATGCTTCTGAAGGATGCATCCTCCGATTCCGTAGCTGCTTGCGTCTGCGCTGACCACTGTCTCACGCGCTGGGTCGTAGAACGCCAAGACTGGAGCGGACGTGACGGCTGCTTTCACATCATCCAGTGCTTGCTGCTGCTGAGGCGTCCAGTTCCACGCAGCGTCCTTTTTCAGCAGATCGTTGAGGGGCCTTAGGCGCTCCTGGATGTGCGGGACGAACCTGCAGAGGTAGTTGACCACCCCTAGCAGAGACCGGAGCTCTGTGACGTTCTTTGGCTGCTGGAGCTGCTGTATCGCTTCAAGTTTCTCGTCGTCCACGCCGATGCCATTCTTGCTTATCTTCATGCCAAGAAACTTGACCTCGTCCCTTCGGAACTCACATTTCGTCTTGTTCAGCTTGAGGCCAGATTCGTGGATTCTTCTGATGACGGCTTCGAGACGTGCGTCATGGTTGCTTGCATCTCCAAAAACCAGCGTGTCGTCCATGTAGACGATGACTCCAGGCAGTCCATCCAGCATCTCTTGCATCTTTCGCTGGAAGCACTCCGGAGCCAGTGAGATTCCCATCGGCAGGCGCAGGAACCTCTTCCTGCCGAACGGTGTGATGAACGTAGTCATTTTGGAGCTTGCCTGGTCCAACGGGATCTGGTAGAAGCCAGAAGAAGCGTCCAGCTTGGAGAACAGTGTCGCACCGCCCAGCTTGGACGTCAGGTGCTCCAGGGTCGGGATCGGGAAGATCTCACGCTTAACGGCTTGGTTCAGCTTTTTGTAGTCAACTGTGATTCGGACACCACTGTTCTTCGGAACGGGGACGAGCGCGGATACCCAGTCTGTGGGCTCAGTCTCTGGTACGATGATGCCCTGCTCTTCCATTCTCTTCAGCTCTTCCTCCACTGGCTTCATCAGCGGCAGGGGGACGTGTCTTGCTGTGGAGAGAGCGACCGGGACGGCATCCTCGCGTACCCGGATGCTGATCGGTGCCGTCTTCATGAGACCTGCTTCTCCGAAGACATCTTCATGCACCTCTCCTGTGAACTGGAGGACACCCAGACGCGAGCACGCCGACCGGGAGAGGAGGTTATCTGCTGAGTCCACTACATAGAACACCTCCGACTCCGCTTTGCTTTTGAACATGATTGTCCCATGCAGCTTTCCTTTTACGGTTAGCACGCCACCGACGCTAGTGAGCGTGCTTGAGGCATGCTCAAGGGAGGGCAGGTTCAGTCGCTGGTAGGTTTTCAAAGACAGAATGCTAACGTCGGCACCAGCATCAACTTTGAACGTGACCTCCTGACCGCAGAGACTGACTGTGATTCTCCACGGCGCGCACGCTTTGTCGATTTCACCAACGAAAGCATCATGTGGCGCTAACGGCTCGCTTGATTCTGTACGCTCTATCTGCCTGACGCTAGGTGATCGGCAGACGGCTGCGAAGTGATCCATTTTCTGACAGTTGGAACAAACTTTTCCCTTAGCGGGACAGTCCCTCGGTGAAGCATGCCGCTCTCTCCCGCAATACCTGCATGTTGTTGCAGAGTCGATGTGACGCGCTTGCTGTCGTGGCTGCGTGACAGGTGACTTCTGCTGTCGCCCGTGCTGCTGGCGCCGTTGGTGCTGCTGCTGATGGCCACGCTGGCGCTGACGGGCGTGCTGCGGCTGCTGGCGCGGCTGTCCGTACTGCGTCGGTGCTTGAACCCTGTTGACATCAAATGGACCGGAGCTGTCACGGCTGCTTACGATTTCGACGTTACGCATCATAGTAATGACCGTATTCATCGACACTTCTTCCTCGAGCGATTTGAGCTGGATCTTGCGGGACAGCTCCCTGTCGGACATCCCTGATATGAGACGATCCCGGATCCGCTCGTCAGCGTCTGCAAAGCCACAATGCTCGGCGAGAGAGAACAATGCCCTGATATACGATTCGTTGGTCTCGTGTGACCCTTGGCAGCGGAGCTCGAAGTTGTGACGTTCTGCAACGAAGTTCCGTCTCGGAATGAAATACTCGTCTAGCTTGCTCTGCACAAAATCAAAATCTTTGCTTTGCTCAGCAGTTAGCTTAAAAGTTGACACGATATGCTCGGCCTGCGGGCCCATGCTATAGATCAACGCAGCTACTTGTACATCACCGTCCTCCTTGTGAAGTCCCGATGCCAGTCGGTAGCGGATGAAGCGATCACGCCACGCCGGCCACTTTTCAGGAGAGGTGAAGTCAAAGTCTTCTGGTGGATGGAAACCAGGCATCTTGAGTGGCGATGCAGCACAGCAGCTACACGAAGGTCTTCAATAACGGCAGATAAAAATCACAATAATTAGATGCACGCTTCACAAAAAAGTCACTAACGCTTGCTTATGCTGGCTTGATGAGTGGCACGGCAAGTTCAGAAGGCAGGCTGCGCCATGTTTGCGTGCTTGCTTATGGCTTGATGAACCCCAGGGTGCAGACGCCACCAGTACCAGCCGAGAACTGTATTCAGCGAGCGGGGCGGCGGTGGCCCGGGCGGCCACAGCCCAGACTGCATACGATACCGGCGCCGGCTCAGCGGCGGCTCCAGGCTATAGAGCGGGGTGTGACCACAGCAGCCACCACGATACATCTCCCCCTCTTACGCGTGTGCTAATAAGGTCTCATATAGAAAGCTAAGCTGTACTCCAAGCATCATATAGAAAGCTAAGCTGTACTCCAAGCACAAAGCTGGTTTTCTTAAACCCCAAAAATCCGACCGCTGCGAGTTTTACGAGGGCTAACGTGTACAGGGTCGTCAGCGGGCTGCACTGATGGCGGAGCGGGTGCCAGCGGAGACGTCGCCGGCTCAGGCGACGGCGCAGCTGGCGGAAGCTGCTGTGGTGGTGGTGGCGTCACCACCGGGCGTGGTACTGCCACGGATGTCGGCGGCACCACCGGAGGTGGCACTGGTGCTGCCCGTTGCCCGGTTCCGTGCTGTGCCGGGACCTGTAACGGAACAGGAGGGATCAGCAGCAGGTGCCGTCGGTTGCGGCGATATTGGCAGCCGCCCAGCTCCACCAGATAGCTGCGTCTGGAGAGCCTCTGCGTGACGATGGCGGGCTCCGACCAGCTGCCCTTTTCTGTCTTGATCCGGACTCTGGCGCCGGGCTGCAGCGGAGGCAGGTTGCGGGCGCCTCGCCTCTGATTGACGGTTGACTCCTGTTTCTTCTTTCTCCGCCCATCGCGAAGTTTGGCGTGCCGCCATGCCTTCTTGGCGGGCTGCTGAGCGACGGGGAGACGGGACTGAAGCTCACGTCCCATCAGGAGGCGGGCTGGGGAGTATCCTGTGGCTTCCACAGCCGTTGTTCGGTAGTTCAGGAGAGCGAGGTGAGGATCTTTTTGGCGAAGTATCCACTTTGCGGTCCTCACGGCCCGTTCAGCTGCTCCGTTGGATGATGGCGTGTGCGGGTCAGTGACGCGATGTGTGAAGCCGTAAGAAGCTGCGAAGTCGGCGAATGAGCTGGAGGTGAACTGCGTTCCTCCGTCTGTTGTCATCAGATCCGGTATCCCCAGTCTGGAGAACAGGCGCTTCAGCCGCTCGATGACTGCGGTGCTTGTGAGGCTGGGCAAGCGTTGAATTTCCAGATACCTGCTGAAGAGGTCCACAGTCACGAGCCAGTTGCTGTTGTTGAAGTGGAAAATATCTGCTGCGATGTGAGTCCACGGTCTTGAAGGCGTTGGAGTCGTTACCAGTGGCTCAGCGTGCTGGGAGGGCGCGTGCACTTGGCAGAACGCGCAGTACTCGACGTGGCGCTTCAAGTCGATGCTGATCTTGGGCCACCAGACGGATTCTGCTGCTCGCTGGCGGCACTTGTTGAGCCCGAAGTGACCGTCGTCATGTAGACGGTTGAGCATCTCTTCACGCAGACTAGGCGGTATGATGATGCGGCGGCCGTACATCAGCAGTGTGCCGCTTGTCAGGTAGAGAACGCTGATTTCTCCACGCGCGGCGAAGTAGTCCAGCATGTCGGAGTGCTTTGCTCCCTCCTTCCAGCCAGAGAGAGTCTGCTGAACCACGCGCTGGAGGAGTTCATCTGCCTGTTGTGCCCTGCTGATCTCCACCAGACGCTGCGGTGTGGCGGGCAGGTCATCGAAGACCCTCTTGCAGAAGTTGTGGACGTCTTCCTGTAGCACAGCGCCGATCGCATCGTGCTTCTGGAGTGGATGACGCGAGAGGAAGTCAGGTACCAGGTGCTGCTTCCCTGGAATGAACACCGCTGTTGCGTTGTAACGCATCAGTCGCATGAGCATGCGCTGACACCTGATTGGCGCATCTACGAGATTTTTCGTCTTGATGAGCGGGATCAGTGGCTTGTGATCCAGTTGTAGGTCGAACGACGGCAGTCCAGACAGGAACATGTGCATCTTCTCGCACGTCCAAGTTGCAGCGAGTAGTTCCTTTTCAATCTGGGCCCACCTCGTCTCTGTGTCCGTCAGACTTCTGCTGCAGAATGCGACGGGCTTGAAGCTGGAACCATGCTTCTGAAGGATGCATCCTCCGATTCCGTAGCTGCTTGCGTCTGCGCTGACCACTGTCTCACGCGCTGGGTCGTAGAACGCCAAGACTGGAGCGGACGTGACGGCTGCTTTCACATCATCCAGTGCTTGCTGCTGCTGAGGCGTCCAGTTCCACGCAGCGTCCTTTTTCAGCAGATCGTTGAGGGGCCTTAGGCGCTCCTGGATGTGCGGGACGAACCTGCAGAGGTAGTTGACCACCCCTAGCAGAGACCGGAGCTCTGTGACGTTCTTTGGCTGCTGGAGCTGCTGTATCGCTTCAAGTTTCTCGTCGTCCACGCCGATGCCATTCTTGCTTATCTTCATGCCAAGAAACTTGACCTCGTCCCTTCGGAACTCACATTTCGTCTTGTTCAGCTTGAGGCCAGATTCGTGGATTCTTCTGATGACGGCTTCGAGACGTGCGTCATGGTTGCTTGCATCTCCAAAAACCAGCGTGTCGTCCATGTAGACGATGACTCCAGGCAGTCCATCCAGCATCTCTTGCATCTTTCGCTGGAAGCACTCCGGAGCCAGTGAGATTCCCATCGGCAGGCGCAGGAACCTCTTCCTGCCGAACGGTGTGATGAACGTAGTCATTTTGGAGCTTGCCTGGTCCAACGGGATCTGGTAGAAGCCAGAAGAAGCGTCCAGCTTGGAGAACAGTGTCGCACCGCCCAGCTTGGACGTCAGGTGCTCCAGGGTCGGGATCGGGAAGATCTCACGCTTAACGGCTTGGTTCAGCTTTTTGTAGTCAACTGTGATTCGGACACCACTGTTCTTCGGAACGGGGACGAGCGCGGATACCCAGTCTGTGGGCTCAGTCTCTGGTACGATGATGCCCTGCTCTTCCATTCTCTTCAGCTCTTCCTCCACTGGCTTCATCAGCGGCAGGGGGACGTGTCTTGCTGTGGAGAGAGCGACCGGGACGGCATCCTCGCGTACCCGGATGCTGATCGGTGCCGTCTTCATGAGACCTGCTTCTCCGAAGACATCTTCATGCACCTCTCCTGTGAACTGGAGGACACCCAGACGCGAGCACGCCGACCGGGAGAGGAGGTTATCTGCTGAGTCCACTACATAGAACACCTCCGACTCCGCTTTGCTTTTGAACATGATTGTCCCATGCAGCTTTCCTTTTACGGTTAGCACGCCACCGACGCTAGTGAGCGTGCTTGAGGCATGCTCAAGGGAGGGCAGGTTCAGTCGCTGGTAGGTTTTCAAAGACAGAATGCTAACGTCGGCACCAGAATCAACTTTGAACGTGACCTCCTGACCGCAGAGACTGACTGTGATTCTCCACGGCGCGCACGCTTTGTCGATTTCACCAACGAAAGCATCATGTGGCGCTAACGGCTCGCTTGATTCTGTACGCTCTATCTGCCTGACGCTAGGTGATCGGCAGACGGCTGCGAAGTGATCCATTTTCTGACAGTTGGAACAAACTTTTCCCTTAGCGGGACAGTCCCTCGGTGAAGCATGCCGCTCTCTCCCGCAATACCTGCATGTTGTTGCAGAGTCGATGTGACGCGCTTGCTGTCGTGGCTGCGTGACAGGTGACTTCTGCTGTCGCCCGTGCTGCTGGCGCCGTTGGTGCTGCTGCTGATGGCCACGCTGGCGCTGACGGGCGTGCTGCGGCTGCTGGCGCGGCTGTCCGTACTGCGTCGGTGCTTGAACCCTGTTGACATCAAATGGACCGGAGCTGTCACGGCTGCTTACGATTTCGACGTTACGCATCATAGTAATGACCGTATTCATCGACACTTCTTCCTCGAGCGATTTGAGCTGGATCTTGCGGGACAGCTCCCTGTCGGACATCCCTGATATGAGACGATCCCGGATCCGCTCGTCAGCGTCTGCAAAGCCACAATGCTCGGCGAGAGAGAACAATGCCCTGATATACGATTCGTTGGTCTCGTGTGACCCTTGGCAGCGGAGCTCGAAGTTGTGACGTTCTGCAACGAAGTTCCGTCTCGGAATGAAATACTCGTCTAGCTTGCTCTGCACAAAATCAAAATCTTTGCTTTGCTCAGCAGTTAGCTTAAAAGTTGACACGATATGCTCGGCCTGCGGGCCCATGCTATAGATCAACGCAGCTACTTGTACATCACCGTCCTCCTTGTGAAGTCCCGATGCCAGTCGGTAGCGGATGAAGCGATCACGCCACGCCGGCCACTTTTCAGGAGAGGTGAAGTCAAAGTCTTCTGGTGGATGGAAACCAGGCATCTTGAGTGGCGATGCAGCACAGCAGCTACACGAAGGTCTTCAATAACGGCAGATAAAAATCACAATAATTAGATGCACGCTTCACAAAAAAGTCACTAACGCTTGCTTATGCTGGCTTGATGAGTGGCACGGCAAGTTCAGAAGGCAGGCTGCGCCATGTTTGCGTGCTTGCTTATGGCTTGATGAACCCCAGGGTGCAGACGCCACCAGTACCAGCCGAGAACTGTATTCAGCGAGCGGGGCGGCGGTGGCCCGGGCGGCCACAGCCCAGACTGCATACGATACCGGCGCCGGCTCAGCGGCGGCTCCAGGCTATAGAGCGGGGTGTGACCACAGCAGCCACCACGATACAATAGGCTTAATACCCTAAGAGCGGTTTTGTTATTTATTTATTTATTTATTTATTTATTTATTTATTCATTCACCTCGTAGTGGCCATCTTCTTATATCTATGACCGGAGTCAATAGGGGCTACTCTTGGCAATGAGTAAATACAAGCTGGCGATGAAGTGGGTAAAAGAACATGATGTCATGACATAAAATAATGCTAAAAACACGACGCATTTCACATCCCTACACTCGTACCTACCACAGATCGTTCACAACAAACGTCGGTCGACGTTTTAGCTGGCCACTCGGTGACGGTCAGATCAGTGAAGGCGGCGGGAAGAGCATTGTACTATGATTGTACTGCTCTGCGGCACGGTGCTGTTCGTAAACTGCCGCTTTCCCGCCGCCGTGCCGCATATGTCAGGGAGACTCAGCAAGTTGTCCCTGCGAGTGCTGCGCACGTCATTTGGGCCGTTCGTGGTTCGTGTAGAACAAAGCAGCACTCGGGCTGCCCAGTGCGACTGAGTGTGACGGACCTTGTGAAGTAGTGTAAGTTAATTAGTTGTCAAGTATCAATAAGTATTTATCAATATACTTTCTTGAAATACGTTCTATCCTTTCACATTCCATTATTTTGCGTAAGTCTTGTTTTGTTATTTACCTTACCAGTGGTCGGCAAATGGTGGGTCATGCCCAGTGATGTCAATTACAGAAAATCGAAATAGGTACCGATACGAAACAAATACCTACCAAAACTGCGACGAAATACCGAAACCGAACCAACTTGGAAAAACGAAAAAAAAAACTTGGAAAAACGAGGGAAATACCAACTTTGTATGTAACAACTTTTCAGCCTCTTATACATTACTTAGGGTTCATAATCATTCATAAGCGTTAGCTGTCGGCCGAAATCCATCGCCAGGCCCCCTGTCCACGGGTCCGGCTTTACAGGTTATTGGTATGTGCCACCCCCTCCTCCTCCCCCACACACATTCATCACGGCTAAAACCACTCCTGGGGTAACGTGTTGCCCGGTATACTTGTCCCGCGGAGTGCATGGCGCTAAATTAGTACTTGTGCATTTGTACCCGATTGTGAGAAGTGTGTCCTGATTTAAATACATTTGTA
>NW_024882660.1:0-85000 GCF_019059575.1 Amphibalanus amphitrite | reverse complement strand
ACCTCGCGATGGTGCCGCCGGAGACCTTGGGATGGTGCCTGCGGAGAACTCGGGATAGTGCCCCCTGAGAACTCGAGATGGTGCCCCCGCGTACCTCGGGATGGAAATAGATGGACAATATTAAACTAAAAACTAAAAAACTCAACTAAACTAAAAAAAAACGAGGCGAGGGACAGAAATGGGCCTCCGGGAGACCCCGAAAACGGTACCCTATTCCGATAGACCTTCTGGATGGTGCCCCCTTAGAAGACCTCTGGGTTAAAGCTCCCGTCGGTGACCTCCGTGATGAATTAAAAAAAAAACTCCGTGATGGGCCCCCGGGAGGCCCAAGGGGGGGGGAGGAGAATGGCCCCCATGGCCTCCCTCTGGATCCGCCACTGAAATGATCTGACCCAAGATCTTACCTAAAAACGACCAAAAGCCTTCCTTCATTATCAGAAAACCGCTGACAGCTGATAGCTCAATGACACTAGAGCCGTGCATAAGGAGGCGTGAAAACACTCTCCTCATCTCGATCTATTACGAGAGGACCATGTCATGGCGCGAGAAAGGTGTTCTCAAAATAGATGACACTGTATGAATGAGTAAATAATTCGCGCCCCGTTGGGCTATTGGCGGACCCTACCACCTGATGGGGTGGTGCAGCCGTTTCGTCCTCCACCTGAGATTTCGGAAAGTTACCGACCGATTTTGAAAATTCGAAGAACGTTCGATAGCCCCACCAGGGGCTATCGAACCTTGTTACCAGGTTTCGTTGACCTGGGTGCAACCCATGACGTCACAAGTCAGGTCAAAGGTTGCATTTTTTCACCGATTTAGTCTAAGGAATGCGTTGCAGTCAGTTAACACATCAAATAAAAGGCATGTTATCGAAAAACATCGATGGAGCGTGGTTGCCCAATACATATGTTGCCTAAAGAGGTCACTGATGCCAGGTCAGGTCAAAGAGGTCAGGTCACTAAGGTTCACAATATGAACCCAACGATGCCAATTGCTAGGGTCGCGTGATACATGTTTTATGGTCAATTTTACATTTAAAATAGTGTGGGCTAGACGGCCATTGGGGCCGGTTTAGATTACGTTCTGGTGGAGGTCAGGTCAAGGTCAGGTAAAAAAAGGTTAAATTTCAGAGGTGATATTTTGCATAAAAGGGGTATCTATTCGATGCAGCTCATCACGGGAAATCCAATGGTGGTCTTTGGCTTGCTCTGTGTGTTCTGTGACGGCTAAATATTGAGTTTGAAAATTTTACGTAATACATTTTGAGTAGTGTTTTTTTTTTGCCATAACTTTGCTAAAAATGGAGCTGTCGAGTTTAAGTTTGGAATATCTAGAGCAGATAGTTCTATAACATATATTCCAGCTTTAATTTTGAATGTTGTTGGTATTTTCGGGGTAATATGAGAAAGCGCTTGTTTGAGGCTCATGATGATAAGTATAATGATGAAAGAAAACCGAAGCCTCATAATAATGAATGTATTCTAAATTATGACCGAGAAGAAAGAGATAACAGTTTCAGGCATAGCCCATCATCAGATCTCCTCTCTGATGATGGGCTATGCCTGAAACTGTTATCTCTTTCTTCTCGGTCATAATTTAGAATACATTCATTATTATGAGGCTTCGGTTTTCTTTCATCATTATACTTATTTTCGGGGTGTTATACTTCTATAGTTTTGATAGTCGAAATCAATTTTTGTTTAGAAATCAGAGTTGGCAGTTTTGTAGCGCTGTTTATTTTACATCTTTTTTATCTTGAATACCTGTTTTTTGTTGTCTTCAAAACTGTAAGCGTGACGGGTCTTCCCGCTAAACCTTTTATTGGGTCAAAAATGACAGAACATGACGTCACTCTGACGTCATTTGTGACTAACCTTTCATAAGAGCTCTGGAAAAATTTGGTCACAAGGTGCAAAATGATGCCCGGAGGGGTCTTGAAAGTTTGGTGGCGACCTACGCTATACTTAAGGAGATATCGACTGAAAAGGAGATGGGGCTCTTTCGCGCCCCCTCCCCCCAACGGGGCTCGAGGCTTTCAGTTGTTGCTCTCACATAACTCTTGGTTACATTACAACGTAGTGGAATTGCAAGCTTGGCAATATAAGCTTCCTGCCAGCGCCGGACCCGAGTTTAAACATGCAGGCTGAATTTTAACATTTGACTTTTAAATTTTTACCGTTGAGCTTTTTAGAAGTTGTATGAACTGTTCAGCTCCTTTTTTGGTCCATCACAGCGGGCTTGTATGTCATTTATCAATCAAAATCGAATTAAAAACTTTTTATTGGGTCTGGTTATCTCGCCAACTTCTTAACTGAATCGTTTAGTAGCTTTTGATTGGGCACTGCCCACGTTGTCTGTCAAACTTTTCGTGTCAACGAGAAGAGGCTGCTGACATCGTTTGTCGCGGTTAGATAATACCAATCCACGTCTCAGTGTGGCTGCTCGATCGCACTTTCCCTGGCCCACCTCTCCCAACAGGCTAGGCTTTGCCCGGCACAGCCGTCGCCTCAGTGCCTCGGGCGGTGACCCGTTCAAAGGGGCTCACAATTCGTATGGTGCCGTGGCTCTCAAACCAACACAGAACAGTGAAACGCACAAGCTTACCTTCCATATAAGGCGAACGACTGATTCTGGCGCCGGGGCTTCATTCATGCTAAAGCGCCCAATCACAGCGCCGCATTTCAGTTAGTGTCGAGCGCAAAAGCTTCTATGCTCCGCCCCTCCATCACGTGACCCTGCCCTCACGTGGCCTCAGTCACGTGGTGTTTCCACTTCTTGGCGCATGGCGGCGCTAGTCTCGCAAGGGCGGTGGTAGCTTGCTCCCCCGCCGTTCGGGGGTGATGGGTAGCAAGTGCTGGTGACTGTACAGTGGATCTAGTTAGGATCTCCAGACGTAACTACTATGTATTTCAGACCCCGTGAGACCCTGTTTTTCGGCGATAATTTCTTCAGTTTTTGTCTAATTGGCTTGAAATTTTGACATTAGACATTTCAGCTCAAGCGCCGATTTTCATCAATATGGTCTCTTAACAAAATGTCAATATTTAGAGCACTTGTCATTGGCTCGTAATGCTAATTAGATTTTGCACCCGGATAGAGACTCGTTCGCTACCGCAGCGGATTGGATGGGAGCGCTGGCCAATCACGTTGCGCCGGGCCCAACTAAGCTCCGCCCACTGGCCGTGACCGTGCTGGGTCTATGCAGGCTCAGTCGGCGGCAGCACCGCGGGGAGGTCGCACGGGGGCCGCGCGCTGGAAACATACATGGAATCGGCAGGAAATGTCTGAGAGAAAGCTTGCTCTTCATTTGGGAGAGTTGATAACCATTTCTCTCTTTTTGGTATATCAGCACCGATCCAGCTCAGAATATGAAGAACAATCAAAATGAGGATATTAACCTCCCCAGAACCAACATTAAATAGAGAGCTGAGTCATGCGCTATCTGAATATCTGAATGAATGCACATTCTGGCGCCTACCTCATGGTCAGGTCGTGCCACTATTCTGTCACTTATGACATTATGCGAAGCCTCTGCACTACTCGAAAATATCGATATGGTTGGCTGCGTCAATTGCTGTTTCTGAAGACGCTGTTTTACCTAACTATGCAGAAAAAAAACAGTAGGTACGATTATTAGTCGCGAGCACTTCCGATTGCCTCAGACATCGCTCGACGAGCTGTGTTCGTTATTCGGGAAGCGTTGAGAAGGGAGCAGAAATGTGATGTGCGATTTATTGCGCATGGTAGAAATGTGACATCAGAATAAGGGAAACAAGCGCATAGGCTAGTAAAGAAATCGCGTCTTTTTGTGAAACTTTTTGTGTAACTTTTCAAGCTCTCCAATAGTGAGGCAGTAGGTTACTTACTTACAGGTATTTTAATTATTTATTATTTGCAGCTCAACACGAAAGCCTGGGGTCAAGTCAGTCCGGTGACCTCAATCTAGCCAATTATAAAATGGGCTAGTTCTGAAGGTGTTCAATCAAATGAATCCATCTCAAGCATACGCATAAGCATAATATATTTCATATTTTAACCACACTTCTTAACCCGCGCGGGGCTGGGGTCTCCAGCCGAACGCGCGGGGCTGGGGGGGGGGGGGGTAAATTTTACCCCCCCCCCCTGTTATCTCCCGAACTAATGGTCCGATTTGGAAAATTCAAACGCCAATCGAAAGATCTCATCACGAACAACTAAAAACATGTACTTAATTTTAAGTTTGAGGTCAAGGTCAAGGTCAGGTCAAGGGTACAAATTGCAAGTTCCTACAGTATCGGCCTTGCACCGTAGTTGCCGAAGAATGGAGTCATGGACTGAGACTGATCGCCCAAAACGTGTTTTTAGGCTACCAAGACAATATTCGTTGCATACAATATCATTCAGAGGTCAAGGTCAAGGTCAGGTCAGGTCAGGTCAGGTCACCAAAAACAAAATATAGAAAAGGGCATGTGCGACACATGTTTTATGGGTCATTTTACTCATAGAATTCAATAGGCACACTCAATAAGTGATATGGACCACCTCTGGATGAATTTCAGGTCGAGGTCAGGTCAAGGTCAGGTCAAGTGAGGTCAAATTTTGAAGTTGGTTGTTAAGGCCTAAAAAGGTGTCTATCTGATGCAGTTTTTCACGGCGAATCGAATGGTGCTATTTTTGTTTCCGTACGAGGTCTAGAACTTCCAAAAAAGTCATTTTTCAAAATTTTTGTGTGTCGTGACGTCATACAATTTTGAATAACTCCCACATTTTTGAACCGATTCTTCTAAAACTTGGTATGTAGGTGCACATAGACCACTTCTCTGACATATATTCCGTTTTTTTTTCGATACACTCAAAATTTTGGATTTTATAGCTATTTTCCCAAAAAAGTCAGTTTTTTGAAAAAAAAATTGGGCCAAAATCCAAAACTTTCAAAAAACCGAGATAGCCATTTGATAGACAAAGTAAAATTACGTATATCCTTTTTGTTACGTCTTGATTCCTTTAAAAATGAAGATGTTAGCGGCGTTTGAACTTTTGCCGTTTTTGAGGCGAAAATGGCGAACATGACGTCACTAAAACGTCAATTTCTCAAAAATTTTCCGACGGATTTCGCTCAAATTTTCAGGGAACGTGCCAAATTGATGTAAGAAAAGGTACTGAAAGTTTGGCGGCGCTGCGCGCCGCCGTTTTTGAGATATTGCAAAAATTCGCGAGGGGGGTAAAATTTACCCCCCCAGCCCCGCGCGGGTTAAATGCTACGGCGTAACTGTTTACCATGTCTTGCAAATTTGACGTAGACTGACTGACGTCTTGCATCAGTTCACAGTCAATTGACATCAACGGCCTTTTTTAATGACGTTCAATCAAGCAAAAATGCAGTCACTAGCCCTGACCTTAGTATAAAAGTAGATATATCTTTATTGATAATTTGCGATAAATGCAATACCGAAGGCCAGTGCGCTAAAAACGAGCGCTAGTTTCTGCTGTATCGTTATTACTGCAACGGCAACCGCAAGGCAGCCACGTCCAATGCGAGCCGCCCCGGTCCGGCATCGGCCTTGGGTGCGGCGGCTACTGCCCCGTCGCGTCGGCTCCACGCATCCGACTGACCGGCCAAGGTCACCGCTCCGTCCGCCGGGAGGGCGGAGCTAAATGGTCACGTGCCTGTGACGTCACACCTACGTACGGATAGCCTCTACTCCACTGACGGATTTACAGAGCTGATTTTAACATTACGAGGCAACGACAAGTACCCTAACAATTGATATTTTGTTAAGAGACCATATTAGCGAAAACTGGCGCTTGAGCTGAAATGTGCTGTGCGAAAATTTGAAGCCAATTGGACAAATATTAAATAAATTATCGCCGAAAAACAGGGTCTCATAGGGTCTGAAATGCATAGTAGATGGCGTTGAGCCTTAGTCGAGTCCATGTCAAATTCAAGGGGAGGTCAGTACCGAGCTGGGCCCGGTGGGGAGGTGGGGAGGGGCGAGGTCACGGTGCGGGTGACCTGTCAAACAGCCCCGGCGCAGCTAGGCGCTGCCGTAGGCAAATGACACATTCCAGCCGGCTCGCTGTTTCATATCGCGGTGGCGGGCCTGGCGGCGGCCGGCCCGTAGCCTGGCTGCTTGAAAGGAAAGGATAAAGGCATGGGTTTGCCGTGGTCGGTTCATCTATTTTCACCTATATGACGCACTCAGAGTACTGCATATGTGATGTTGGTAATGCATGATGCTATGGTATAGGTATTATTGTTGGTAATGATTGTGATGAAAAATCTGGACTGTAAACTATAAAAAATCTGGACTGTAATCGCCACGCCCCGCGTGGATTGTCCATGAAGGTAATACAATACAATACAATACAATACAATACGATGTTGGTAATGCAGCTGGCAGTGGAATAGGCCTACTAGCGAATGCTCCGAGCGCCGAATAGCGAAGGATTAAGATTCTAAATATAGCCTGAAATTTTCATTGAAGATAATTCCAGCACCAGAAATATCCTTCACCAGTTTTGGACTGGCTGGTGTTTCTTGCGTAGAGCGGCTTTTGACAAATACCTAATTGTCATGGCCGGCGATTTTTTTTTTTGCATGACGGGTCACATCGGACTAAGGTCAAATTTAGTCGCTAAAAGAGGATGAGAAAAAGTGGACGAGTATCGCATGTTTGTCTATAAAGTTTCGAATAAAAAAAATGTGAGCCAAAATAAGTTAAACTATAAAAAATCATAAGAATATATGACTCGAAACTAACTTCTGTTTTCTATGATCATGATTGGGTGTAAGACCCCGGTCCATCCTGGTTCAACCCGGTCTAACGGGTGCTGGAAATGAGGCCGCTTTCTGGTCCCGGCGTTTTATTCTCCGGGCGGGTTAATCCCCTAATTCAATATACCCTGGGTTAATCCCGTCCAGCGTTTAGCCTTTCGAGACCCACTCAGGGTCGCGGTTGTTTTCGCCGCGCGCCCCAGTCGAGATGCAAAGTTAATGGTCACACGAAGCTTATTTAGGGCCAGCCAAACCAACCTAGTCTGGAGTCACTGTTAAATTTATGCATATAGATGAAAGAAAAAGGTTTTGTAGAATCGATTAGTTTCAAAGTCGTATATTCAGGGGCCTCAAATAAAGTTCGTGTGACTATCAACTTTGCATCTCGAATGGGCCGAGCGGCGAAAACAACCGCGGCTCTGAGAGAGTTCCAAAAGGCTAAGCGCTAGACGGGGCTAACCCACCCGGAGAATAAAACGCCGGGACCAGAAAGCGGCCTCATTTCCAGCACCTGGTTCGGCTCCCTCATTTACCTTTGGGCTTGGCCTCGCGACGTTCACAGACGTCAGACATTCAACCAACAATTTTGGCGGAAACACTATCCAGCAAGCTGCGCAGGGGCGCAGGGTGACAGGTGTTCGTAGCGTTGGGGCTGGGTGATCTGTGTGCCGAGTGCGATGTCGTGGGTTCGAGCCCCACTCGGCTTTGGTTTGATCTAGACACTAGCCAAAACCTTTCCCTTTACTGCAATACTGACAAGCACGGTGATTTATCTTTCCCGATATCCTCTTAATAAAGTCAAAATCGTCGCACCTTTATATTTATTTTAATGTTTTGCTGAGTTTCATGAATTTTCATTTTTTTATTTTTGGTCGTTTCTCTGGACCCATTTCAACTTGTGCAATTCTTTTCGACCGATAAAAACCCATCAAGGCTGAGCGTGCCAAATAAAGAAAGAAATTATGCAACTGAATGTAAATTTAGAAAAGCCTTCATGCAAGGATCGACTGAAAGTATAGGTCGTAGATTCCAATTATGATTGGTTAACATTTTTGCTGCAAGTTTAAGGCGTTGCCTTTCGCTTGCCCGTTTGTTTGAGATAGCTATTCCCTTCAGTCGCATTCTTGCTGGCTTCACATGAACAGGATGTTGTTTCACCGGCGATCGCAGGACGCTGCTATTACTACGTGTCAAATTGGGTTTCCATGGAGACGTCAACAAGCCCATTGCTCCAACACTACCACAAGTGTAACGTCAGTAGAATAGCAGCGTGCTGCTATCACCGGTGAAACACCACCCGTGATACCACCATACCTGAGGGAGCGCACCCGCAACCAGCATCCCCTCCCCTCAGCCGCGGCGCAGTGGCGGGCGGCCCACTCCCGGCGCTACGCACGCTCCACGCCGCGATAGCAGCGCGTCACCCCCCCTCCCTCCTTCCCCCACAATGACCGGTGACCTCACTCCCCTCGGGATTTGGACTTGCCCTACCCCGACCGTAGCGCCACGTGGTGGCTCTGGAGATCTTAAATAGACCCACTGTACGTAGTACGTACAATGTTAACCCTCGCCCGTATTGGTGTTTTTCCAGCCGCGAACGTAAAAGAGGGGGGGGGGGCGTTGGATCCCCTTGCCGTTTCGCCTCTAATCGAGCTAGAGCTTCGCGAAAAAAAACGAGCGTGCTGCCCATGACGAGAGGAAGCCGATGATACCCAACTTTAAGGTTCTAGGTCATTGGTCGACCTTCCAGGTCAGGTCAATGACCCATGAGCCGGGAAAATCGGTACCTGTTAGAACGTCGCATGGCTGCTGTTTTTTTTTTTGGGGGGGGGGGTGATCACGAATATCATATTGGTTTTGATCACAGATGATGTCTTCATGCATTAAGGCCAGGTCGGGTCAGATCAGGTCACCTTGTAAGGGTACCGCCGGGTACTCGTAATAAACGTAAACCGCCTCTGACAGCGTCGTAACATGTTATGAAGGCACCAAAACTACTTCGTAAATGTTCATATGGTTGCTAAATTCGAATTCAGCTCGCTCGAAAACCTGGTCTAGAAACATGTACCTAAAACTCGAAAAATTGAACCGAGGTCATGTCAAAGGTCAGTGACCTGACCTTCAGGTGACCTTAACACCCACCCTCATGCATGGGGGCAACATCATATCACATGTTTGAACGCTTGGGCTTGAAACCATGAAGACTGCAAACGCGCGGCTAATGCGAGCCGACATATACGTCGAATCGCGATTCCGGCCAAACATGGTCTCGAAAAGTAGGTCACAGGTCAAAGGTCATTTGGGTCAGGGTCATGAAATTTACATAGGTTTAAAATTTCTTAACGCGAGGGTATTGAAAGTTTCGTGGCGATCGGCCGCTTTTTACACGAGTTATTTGCAAAAAACCGAGGGGGCGTTGACCCCCCCCCCCCTATACTGGCGAGGACTAAGCAAGAGGGCCTATAGTTAAAGGCGACCCTTGGCTTTTCGAAAATGACAAATTCGTGTGTGCTGCAACACTGCAAACATATTTTTTTTTTCGAAAATGCAAGTGGCCAATGCTGTATGCTAGTGTGGCAACTCGGGCTCAGCAAAAAAATATCAGTTAAGATTTATGGTTTCCGCCTTTTTTCTCTATTTTGTCGAGCGTATGACATCATTAGCCATTAATACGTTAGCCGGTAGCCGTTTTAACCCGCGACCGCCTGGGTTGGGGGGAGGGGGTCAGATCCGACCCCCTCTGTTTTTCTCGAATAACTCATGAACCGCTTACGCTATCAGCTTGAAACTTGGCATACCTTCTCCTCGATTAATTTAACGTCTTCTGTATAATTGTTAAGAAAATTGTTCCAAAACTTTTATAGATATGTCGATTTTAGTGATGTAACTACATGGCGTTTTCAGTCCAAAAATGTTAAATGTTTAAAAAATCGCCAAAAATCAAGGTTTAAAGCAAATTGCAAATTAAGTACAGGAATAGACGCAACTTAACGAGTTCTTTAAAATGGCTATGTTGGATTGTCCATAAAATGCGTTTTTCACCCCTAAAAATTCAAAATACTATATTTTTTTTGGAAAACAGCTAGTAAAAACCAAAATTTTGTGAATTTCCAAAAACCGTAATATATGTTATAGAGCTCTATTAGAATCTTAGATGTCCCAAATTTCAACTTTCTATCTTGATTTTTGACCCCCCAATTGTAAAAAATATAACTCCAACATGCATAGGGCATGGTGACGTCATAAGCATTTTCGTGAATTAGAGGCACTTCTGAACATTGCATGTGAAAACAAATGACACCACTAGATTCCTGGGACAAAACTCGTCTAGAAAAGTGTATTTTTATGTCAAAAATAAAAAGTTGAAAAAATTGTTTTTTTTTTCTTAGCCCTCGTTTAGTAATGTATGGTATAAACGATTTTTTTATGCTTTCAATGCACATTATCACCAGCACAGTGACTTGGGGTCACATGTAGCCATTACCATCGGATTCGGCGTGAAAAATAAGCCATAAAACATGTGTCGCACGCCCATGTAGCAGAAAGTGAAAACCGTGACCTTTTGTGACCTGACCTGACCTTGACCCGTACTTAGTATGACCTCTATACGCACATGGTACCTTCACTAGGCCTTTGAGGTCATTTTTGGTGAGTTTCGAGCAGCAGCTATCAATTCCGCTGTCCGTAAGCCTAATCATTCAAAACCCAAGAATTTGACCTTTGACCTGATCTTGACCCGAAAGTTGACCTAAATATTAAAATCTTAAGAGTGCTTTGGGAAGGTCTCGTAGAGACCTTTCGAACGCCGCCTCGCGGGGCTCGATACGACCATTAGTTCTCGAGATCACAGGGGGGGGGTCGGATCCGACCCCCCTGCGGTGCCGGGTTAAAGGTCTCAAGTCAACCGGTGACCTCTGAGGTCAGGTCACGTGACCCAAAGCATGGGTTCAGTTTTTCATAAATAACTTCGCAAAAACGGTTGCAGAGCCGCGATTTTATCAGCATCGTGTTTGGCTCGCTCAGGCGCGTTGAATGGTAGGGGAGACCCGGGAGGTATGGGCCGGTTTTGTGAAAAGGCAATTTTCTTCCAGTGGGCAGTGGCTAGAACCGGTTTTTCACTCTTGTGTACGTGAAATTGCCTTTCGCCTGCAACGTGCCTGATATTAGGCATCTGGGATCAACTATTTTGTCTCAAGATAATTTTAAAAATTTGATACAAGATGATGTGAAAGGCCGGGGAGACTGTGGCAAAAACTGTGTAATACCTATGTAAAGTAATGTACAAACAAGAGGAACGTATCAAAGGACCAGGGGGCACACACACATGCACATATGACAAGTCGATAGGTTGCAGATCTAGGAACGTAGTATATGGTGTTTTCTGTGAGGTGTGTGATTGTGTGATATATGTAGGAGAAACGGGAGGTGTATTATACCAGAGACTTCAAAACCATTTGTCAACTATCAGATGTCAGAGGAACGATATGGACGTAGCAGCTCACTTCAACGGGGGAGGACACGATCTTTCCAACGCTAAATTTGTAGGGCTAGAAAAGGTATGGAAAGGGTGGGTCACATACCGTAGGATAAGGGAACAAAGATGGGTTGGTCTCCTCGGCACACACAAAAGGGAGGGGGGATTAAACACAAAAAGCAGGTGAAAAATTACACTCGCTGATCACCACTACTAGCTAGCACTACATGGACTGACAATTATGTTTAGGCTTCGCTCGATATCCGTGTGCGTCTGTATGTAACATGATGATTTATGTTGTTCGATTGTTATCAAATGAACACACATTAAAGCAAATTCAAAAACGACCTTTCCGAAATCACACCTCGCTCAGACTGAGGGACACGATTCGCGCGCCGTCACAGCCCCGTGCACAGAGCACCATCCCAAGCTACCGCAGTCGCTTACACAATTCGCTCGTAGAACAGCATGTAAGCTTGCGCCTTGAGCACCTTGTCCAGAGTCACCTCTGTGACGTGCGTGTCACTCACGTAAAACCACCGCCCGGCCTCCGGCTGCGGCTCCGGCTCCGTCTCGGGCTCCGGGGCGGGCTGTTTTTGATCCGTCTGTGACTCCTGTGGCGCGGCGGCGGGGTCCTCGCCCTCCCCGTCTTCCCGGCCCTCCTCTGCGGGCCTGACCGGGGACGGTCCGTCCGTGGTCTCCGGTCGGGTCTGCTCGGCGCGCTGCCTCGCCCGCTCACACGCCACGGCGAACGCGTCGGTGACGAGTGTGGTGAGTCGCGCAGGGTTGACGGTGAGCTGGTCGTGACGGCGGCGCACGCGCACGTAGGCTGTGTAGTGGCCGCTGGTCAGTCGACCGCTGTGCTCAACGACACCAAACAGCGAGTAGAGCACCCGCCGCTGGCCGGCCCGCATCTGAGGCAGGTCCTGGCTGATGGAGGAACAGAAGGGGGCCAGATCGAGCCGCTCGCCGAACTGCACGTGCCGGTTCACCTTCCGCAGGCTGAAGCTGCACACCTCGAACCGCTTCAGGTGGATGGTCAGCACCGGCGGCGGACTGTAGATGAGCAGCTGCTTGCTGGCGTTGCTGTATACTGTGCCGAGTTTCTTCTCAGCTGCTTTTTCAGCCGCCGTGAGCCGTTTATTGCGCAGCTCGGTGCAGTTGTCGCAACCGAGCTTGTTGTTGCCGGTGAGCAGCTCGGGCGCCGTGTACTGGTTAAGGCAGGTGAGCAGGCTGCACTCGCCAGCGGCCGCCTGGTAGCGCGGCGCCAGGGTGGTCAGCGCTCGACTGAGCCACTCACAGCGGCTCAGCGGCGGCGGCGGGCCGTCCGAGGGATCGGCCGCCGGTGAGGGGGTCCCCGTCCCTTCGGCCGGGGCAGACTCGGTTGGCGCGCAGGTCCCGCCGTTCGGCGCAGACTGGAGTTCGCCGCCGTCCGCCACCCCTGCCGTTGAGCTCTGGCCGTTCGCCACTGCCTCCGTCGGCACACCGCCCGGCACCTCACCGGGTGACGGCGACTGGCCCTCCCGCGGGGCCTCCTCGGCTGCCCTTCCGCAGTGACCGTTCGGAGCGCCCAGACTGTTCTCACGCGCCTCCACAGCCTCTCCGCAGTTCTCCGCCGGCACAGAGCTCTGCTTCTCCCCCACCTGGTCCGCTCCCGCCGTCTCCGGCGCACCGTTCGGGGCTTTGTCAGCACTCTCCCCGACCAGTGGCACCAGCCCGGCCGGCGCCGCGTCCGCCTCCACCGGTGACGACGGCCGGCCGTTCACCGTCAGCGGGCCCGGCTCGTCCCCACACGAGTCCGCAGCGGCCGCGGCGCCGGCGCTGTCCACAATCAGCGCGCTGAGCCGCTCCGAGAGCTCCTCCGCGGCCAGGTCGGCCGGCGGGTCGGGGCTGACCGAGGCAGGCGGCTCGTCAGCCGGCGGGTCGGGGCTGACCGAGGCGGGCGGCTCGTCAGCCGGCGGGTCCGGACTGACTGAGGCCGGCGATTCGTTCAGCTCGTCTTCCGTCGAATCCCCACTGACCGAGGCCGGCGGCGGGTCGAGCTCCGACAGCAGGCTGAAGATGATATCTTCGGCGGCGGGCAGCGAGAGGTCGAGGAAGGGCTCCATGCGGTGTGTGCAGGCCATGCAGGCCTGACACACCACCAGGCTGACCAGCTGGCCGCTGAAGATGGAGTCGATGGTCGTATGCGATACCTGGTGGCCCAGCGCCTTGGCACGCGCCTTCATGTCGTCGGGTACTTCCTTGGGGTCGGCCTTGGCCGGCAGCCCCAGGCCGAGCAGGATCTGCTTCTGGTGCCGCCGGAGATCCTCAAGCCGCGCCTGCTCCATGAGCGCTCGCAGCAGCTCGTGTGCGTCCTGCTGGTCGCAGCCCACAAACTGGGGCACCTTCAGGGCGATCTTTCTGAGCAGATGACTGGGGGAGACGGTGGAGCCGGTGCCCGTGATGTGCATCTTCTTGAGAAAGTCGCACAGCGAGGCGGTGATGGGCCCGCCCTCCGGCAGCACCAGCTCCATGGTCTCGCCGTCAGCGCTGACTGTGACCTTTCGTCCTGGGCGGCTGCTGATGTCTAGGTAGTGCGTCAGGTAGTGGCACTGGCTCAGACACTGCAGCACCGAGTTCAGGTAACACGAGTTGCCCAGGTTGATCAGACCCTTGACCTTCGGAAGTGACTCGTTATCACAGTCCGCTTGAGCCTGTTTCTCCTTAGCGGAGGCGCCCTTGGAAGACTTGGGAGGCGGAGTGTCCTCCTTGGATGGCGTGGCCCCGGGACGTAGAGTTCCCTGCTTTTTCTTGACAAACTGCACAGCTTCGTGAAGTTTCTTATTACTCTTCAGTGACACTTTCTCGTTACATGTGAAACACCAAACGCCCCAGTCGGCGGCGGCATTGACGGCCAGCGTGTGCGAGTCGGAGCGCGGCGTGTTAAAGTGCTGCGTGGCGTGCCTCGCGCAACCCTGGTGGCCGCACTGCATACACAGCCAGACGCCGTGCGGCAGCTGCGCGCCCGACGGCACCGACCGCTCCTCCCCATCCGCGGGTGCCGTGCACGGGGTCGGCCCCTTCTTGTCGCAGGCGCCGATCCGCCGGTTCGACTTCAGCTGCCGCTTAATGTCAGCCAGACTGACGCTCTTGCCCACGTGCTGGCACATGCTTATACCATTGTTGGGAAGTCCCATGTTCAATGGATCCAGTATCTCCTGTTCTGCTGGTCTGGTCGTAGGAGACGTGGTGGTTGGTAGCTCCGGTGGGAGCTTTGCTTCGGTGCCAGTTGAGTTTGTGGGTGGCCATGGAAGTGATTTTGGCTCAATGTTGGCTCTGTGACTCGGCCTTACATTGACGCTCGCAAGTCGAACGGCTGTGGCGTTGCCGCGCACCACCGCCACAGACACGCGCTGCATGAGGCGTTCAAAGTCCCGTCGGTCTCCTGTGGTCTTCACAATACGGCGGCCGAGCTCCTTCAAGAAGGAGTAACTGTCCGGGCCGAGCGCTCCGGATGTCTCTACGGCGACAGGGCGGAACAGATAGCGTCGACTTATGTCGGCATAGCGATGGCGCTTACGCCTCTCGGCGACGGTTGCAGCTGAGCTCGCACGGGCCGCGGATGCCTTGACTGACGAAGCGCTGAACGTGTCGACGCAGGTAGCGTCCCAGACGAGGCACTTCCCTTCTGCATAGGGGAAGGTCGTCATGCCGTCAGGGCGACGTCCGTCTCCGCGGTCTAAGCCGGCCGGCTCGAGAACAGACGTCATTCCAGCGGTTGATAGTCCACGCTTGATGACGCTGTTGAGTTCCGCATGGCGTGGGAACCGGCCAGCACTCATCTGGCAGCACAGGCAGTGCAGGCCTCGCTCGTCAATGTCGGCTCCACAGCGGCAGCGGTGAGGAGCACATATATCTGCTCCCACCCGCAGGGCGACGGCCGTCCGCAGGGTGTCAGGGTCGAGCAGCGTGCCCACGCTGGCGGCTGGGAAGGCGTTCAGCCAGGCACCAGAGTGTGGTTGTGCGGCAGCTCGGAGTCGGGCTCGGTCAACATCGGTTTTGCTGTCTTCCAGCAGCCGTTCACTGATTCTTGCTGTCTCAGCTCGATCCCATTCTCTTTGGTAGCGCCGCCTGTGCGCTTCCGGTGGAGGCAAGCCTGTGCGACGCTCCCACTCTGAGATCAAGCACCTCGTTAGCTCACTGACGCGATTAGCGGCGGAGCCGTTAATGGATGCGATCGTGTCAGCGGATGCTACTTGAGATGCGAGGTGAGCAGGAAGGGCAACGTCTGTTACTCTCCTTACGCCTAGCCCACCGAGGCTGATTGGCAATGTCGCTTGTCGCCATGAAATGTCACGCAGTTGGACGTTTGTGATCACTTCCATGCCACGGCGAACTGCTTCGTCAATCCTGTTGAGCAGGGCGGGGTGGCGGTAGGCTGGAGAGCTTCGAAGAAGGTACAACAGGCGAGGAAGGGACACGTAGTTCTTCAGTAGGAAGAACGCCTGATGTGCCTCGTCCAGAGCCTGAAGGCGCTTGATAAGCTTCTCTACCAGGAGCTGGCCTTGTAGAAGCGCACGTCTTGTTTGAGCGTCATGTACAGGCGCACCAAGCAGCTCTAACTCATCCACGGGGACTTCCCGGATGTCGGGAAGAACACTTTGCAGCATGTGCAGGGCGCTGAGCTTGGTATCGTCGGTGAAGCCTCCCAGGAAGGTGACTTCACACTTTCCTGCGTTTATGGCGAGCCCCACTTCGCTCATTTCTGCCTTCACTTGTTTGATACTGGAGATGACGTCAGATGGTGGGCCAGCCAGCGTTCCATCATCCAGGTACCAGGTGTTTATTTCTGTGTCTGGAGCCCTGGTGGCAGAATCCACTGTCAGAGAGAACAGCAGGGAGCTCAACGGATCGCCTTGCTGGACTCCTGTCTGAGAAAGGATTTTACTGTCGCCGATGAAAAGTGGCGCGGCGTTGTTGTAGCCCTGCCATACAAACGGGTATATCTCTGGCGCACGAGTTTTCACAGCTTCCAGCATCGCATCTCTGCGCACGGTGTTGAAGGCATTGGAGATGTCCAGCTTCACGATAACTCTGCTGTTTTCGGACGCTTCGCATTCGTCGATGTATGCTCTGGTGGCGTGTACTGCCGCCTCGCAGCCGTTCCTCGTGGCCACACCAAGCTGTACTGGTCGCAGCTGAGCTCCGATGGCCGCCGAGACGGCCGTGGCGGCGACCTTGCCTGCGATTCGGCGATACACACTGCCGACAGCGATGGGACGCAGGCCGCCGTCCTTCTTTCGAAGAGCAATCAGCGACGCGCCAAAGAAAGCTGGTGTTGCGCATTCCGGAAGACGGCCGCTGAGCGCCAAGTTCGTGAGCGCTGTCAGAGCTGTGAGTAGGCGAGCTCCAGCCTCGGCGGTGTGTTTAGTGAGGAGGGAGCGCAGGTGGGCGGGGCGAATCCCATCCAAACCTGCACTGGAGCTCGGCGGAAAGGAGTTGATCGCCTTCAAAACGTCGACCTCGGAAGCCACTAACGGCACGTGGATGTCGTCAGGTGGCGGAACGTTTCGCAGGTCAGTGGGCGGTTCTGGGTGCTTTTCTTGCATCCTTTTGATGACTTCTTCTGTTGGAGATGCGAAGGAGTCATCTGAGGTCAGAGCTCGTAGCGCTCCCCGGGTATCGCCGTCCGTCAGTTTTGAGGCCACGCGTCGTGACATCGCTGTCATCTCGCCCACCGGGCGATGTGCATGTGAGCGTTTGGATGGTTTGGAAGGACGGACCTTGTTGGTGTCACTGTTCTGTGATAGGTTTAGGCGCACTTGTGTGGCCAAAGAGGTCTGTTCTGCTGTTCGCGCTTCTCTGTTGATACTGAGCGTAGAGTATCCAAAGCACGTGAGCCTGCGCCACGCTTCCTCAGTGCCCTGTTCGACAGCGTCGTTGATAAGGTGAGCAAGCTCGTCTGCTACCGCGATACGCGCTCCTTTTGGGATGTGCGGTAGAACCCGACTGTTTTGCTTCAAAGTAGCGATTTCTGTAGCAATGTCGCATAATTGTGTGAGCTTCGGTACTGAATTCGGACAGTTGTCTCCGAATCGACAGGTGGCACACCGTCTTCCCAGTTTCACGCAGCGGCAGGTTCTACACGGGTTAGATACGCACTTGCAACAGCGAGGTGTGCTTCCACCCATTGTTGCGCGTCCATCCTCTGGTGAGATAAGTGTTTCGTCGCTCATAACGCTAATAGCAGTGCAGGCAGAAAGTCAGATTCATTTTATCGAATGTTTTCATGCATAGGTGTAGCAACGTATCTCTTTGGTGAAGGATACCTTTCACCAAAGTTTCAGATTGGTGAAGGATCCTTCACCAATCTTGGACAATGCAAGGGAGGGTCTTCACCTACCTATGCTTAGAACTACTGGATTCGACGGTTGATCAAATGTCTGTTTTCTAACCCGCGCCCGGCTGGGGGTCCTGGATTTCCACGCCCTGCTGAGGGGGTGTGTGTTTGAACTTTGAACCCCCCCTTCTAACTCGGCTCCTGGGCCACGTAGCGATACGCAGAAGGCGGCGTTCGAAAGAGCGCCAAAAATAATGACGAAATCACTTCGGTCACTTTTTTGGTCAGGTCAAAGGTCAGGTCACCAGAGGTCATTGAAGGCAAAATTTCGCCGATTTCCAGGTCGAATGTCGACAATTTCCAAGAAGCCAACGCAAAGCTCGGGAACCAATAGAGCTACAGCGCCACGGAAAAGCGCATTCGATAGCCCTATTAACGCCCTTTCTGAGTAATTCTCTCAGATTTGACCTAACGTCAACGGGTTTGCCTGCAGGGGGCAAAAACTGCCAAAATAGACGATTTTTCGGGAACAGTTTTTCTGCAATAACTTTTGACTCAAGCCTTGCACGAGCTTTCTTTTACCCACATCGTGTTCCTCTTGTCAAGACGCATCGAATGAACTATAATTTGACATTGAAAGTTCAACTTAAAAATTTGACCTCTGGTCAAGGTCATGATTTGACCGGACATTGTCATCTTGCATATTAGTGGATCTGTATCGTCGAGCTGAACATATATAAGGCGTTTTCATCGCTCTAGCATGCCTCTTTCAAAAGTTAGTCGCAAAAAACTGTTAGATACCATTCGTGACCTGAGATGACCTTAGGGGCATAAACAGGGGTCACGGGTGCCGTTTTCATGTTCAGTGTGTCAAAGTTACTTGTAATATAGTGTTTGAGAGTGTTTAGAATGACTTTCGTCCGAAAAAGACGGTTTTGAATTATCTCCCATTGACTTACATATAATACCTAGAGAGGTCGCAAAATTGACCCGACCTTAGGTCACCGATATGAAAATTCTGAATTTTGTACATACTGTTGCACTTATCAATTGCTGAAAGCTTCAAAGCGATCCGTCACTTGGTGTAGCTATGGCATACATTGAAACATTTTATGATGTGTTTATGAGGTGAGGTCACATGTAGCGACCCGGTGACCTGACCTTTAAGGACCCTGGTCTGAAATTTTCACAAAATGTATAAAATTGATAGATGATAAGGTGCCGCCGTTTTTCAGATATCCACGAAAAACCGCAGGGGGGGGGGGGTGTTCAAAAACCTCCCCCCCCCTCCCAGCAGGGCGCGGGTTAACACACTTTGACCATTTGCCCCAGTAGTCAAAATTCCTTAGCCGAGGCCCTGATTTACATCTTGCTGTCATGGCAAGATGCACAATTCAATTTTAGGCAGGCATTGAAAATTTGACTTTAACCCTCGCCCTGGCAGGGGGGGGGTCGATGCGACCCCCCCTAAGGTTTTTCGAAGATAGCGTAAAAACGGCGGCGCGCAGCGCCGCCAAATTTGGCACAGCCTATGGGGCAACCTTTTTACATATGACCTGAAAATTTCAGGTCCGGGTGACCTTGGGTCAGGTCACCAGGTCAGAAAAACCGGTACAAGGTCATGGTCAAATTTCAACTTTCTTTTTGCACCTGTACAACTCACAGTTTTCGACTGATTTCCTTCAAACTTTCAGGATGTGCTAAGTTCACCGAGTTGTATAACATATAGTTCGGGTTTTTTGAGGTCACTGACCTGAGGTCAGTTAGAGGTCATTGCGTCGTAATGTTAAGCCTATGGGAAAATACTAAATTCGGAAAATACTGGAGATATCCGCTTCGTTCTATCACTTTTGTGCTTTGAAACCACAGTACTTAACAGCAGGTCACTTGGTGCTTCTTTGTTTGGTGTACTTGTCCATGGGTCAGGTCAAATGAGGTCAACTGAGGTCAAATCACATTTTTTCCAATAACTTGGCACATAATGACGCTAGAGCTTAAAAAATGGTGTCATTGTGTTCCTGGTGATCAGCCGAATCGAATGATATGCGATATGATGCAATTTGGTTAATTTGAACTTAATTAGTTAATTAAAGTTTACTTAAAAATTAAGAAAAACTTTAAGTACACTTAAGCAAGCTAAAAAGTATATATTTCGACGCGCCTTGACGTGCTGAGTTCACTGGTGCCTTTCTTTTTGCTCTATCTTAATTAGATCAAAATTTATAAGCGAAAAACTTTTGACCTGTTTTTAGCGAAATTTTTACATTTATACCCCCCAAAACCCCCCTAAATATTGACCTAGAACAACCAAATTTGCACAGGAGCGAGAACTCCATGGGGCCCACCTACCTATCAAATTTGGTGTTTCTAGGTGCCATAGGAGCCAATCGCGAGGGGGGGGGGGTCGCATCGACCCCCCCCTGCCAGGCCGTGTTATGAAAAAGGCCCTGCCAGGGCGAGGGTTAATGGGATGATAAGGGCGTAAAATATCTGCGAAAAACAAGGGGTTGGCGAAATTCGCCCCCCCCCCCCCGCTCGCAATGTGCGTGTTGGTTGGCACGGTCCTGTCCCTTTTCATAAGGTTCAGGTGGCATCCTTCACCAATATTTTTGCTTTGGACCTCTATGCAAAACAGTCACTTTCATTAGACATAATTACAGACGTGCCGCTTACTTTTGAGTCTATTAAATCGGACATCCGGCGAAAGGTCTTTAGCCACTGGCAGGCACAGTGGCAGGCGGACACATCAACGACACAGCTGCACACATAGGCGTAGGAACAGGGGGGGCCGGGGGGGCCATGGCCCCCCCACTTTCGGAGGTGGGGGGGCCAGCAATGTTAACTGGCCCCCCCACTTTTTGCTGACTTAAGTGTCTGTCTGTACCTAACCTACCACCTGGTAACTTGATAACTATTCAGCTTGCCCTTTAATGAGGATTCCTTTTTGTTTTTACAGCGTTATTGACCGCAATTTCCTTCACTCAATGAAGGAAACCATATCAGAGACAAGACTGTGAGTCCTGGTGACAGCATTTTGTTGAATACGAGGCGCGGGACAGCGAGCACTAAAAAGGTATAGGCAATACTAAGACAATACTAGCACGGTGCAGGAGAATGCGTATACAAACGACCAACGCTTGACCTTATCTGCTTGGGGTCGGCATAGTTCGTCAAAGGCGTACTAGCTGGGGGCCAGGGTGACCGTGCCTCAGCCTCGGTTCAAACAGGCTGGGGGCCAGCAATGTCTGTTTCTGTCCCTCCCCCTTCCACTTTCAGTGCAGTGGCGGTCGCAGAGGGGGATCAGGGTCATGCCCTTCCCCCCTCCAAAGGCTAATCAGGGGGCCGTCATATCATTTGGCCCCCCCCAAACAACCAATGGGCTCCCATGGGCGTATGGGGCTCTGGCCCTTATTCGATTGTCACGAGACTCAAGAATCCCACGCTAGCTATTAACAGCTCCCAAACCAGTCTTTGAGGGTCCTACACTGATCTCGGAGGGCCCTTCAGTGGCGGTCAAGCGCCCACATTGACCGCTGAGAACCCACATTGACCTCATTTGAGGGCCCCTAAACCGGCCTCAAGGGCCCAGCCGGCGTCTGAGGGCCTCACACCGGCCTCTGGTGGCCTCATTTCTGTCTCTGGGGTCCCAAGACTAGCCTTTAGGTGCCTTTGAGGGCCCCGCACTGAATTCTGAAGACCCGATGCCGGCCTCTAAGGGTCCGCATCGGCCTCTGAGGGTCCACCTTGGCCTGAGGGGTCCAACGCCGGCCCATGCCGGTCTTTTAGGGCCCCACACTGACCTCTAAGGGCCCATGCTGACCTGTAAGGACCCACATTAGCCTATGAGGCCTTGCACGGGATTCTGAAGACCTGATGCCGGCCCCTGAGGCCCATCTTGGTTTTTGAGGGCCTTCTGCTGGTTTCTGGGTTCCAACACCGGCCCATGCCGGTATTTTAGGGTCCCACATTGACCTCTAAGGGCCCCGCACTGGATTCCGGAGATCCGATGCCCGTCTCCAAGGGTCCGCATCGGCCTCTGAGGGCTCACCTTGGCCTATGAGGGCCCTCCGCTGGTCTCTAGGTTCCAAGTCCCGCCCATGCCGGTCTGTTACGGCCCCACACTGACCTCTAAGGGCCCATGCTGGCCTGTAAGGACACGCATTAGTCTCTGAGGGCCTTGCACTGGATTCTGAAGACCCGATGCTGGCCTCTGAGGCCCATCTTGGTTTTTGAGGGTCTTCTGCTGGCCTCTGGGGTCCAACACCGGCCCATGCCGGCATTTTAGGGTCCCACACTGACCTCTGAGGGCCCATACTGGCCTGTAAGGACCCACATTAGCCTCTGATGGCCCAAGTCGGCATCTTAAGGTCTCATCCTGCCCTTTGCAGGCCCTGTACTGGTCTCTGAGGGCCTTAACCCTCGCCGGCCGGGGGGGGGGGCGGGTGCCGCCCCTCCATAGGTTTTTTTTCGCGATAGCTCCGAACACGCCGGCGATAGAGAGCTGAAGCTTGGCATACCTGACCTTTGAATCAAACGGGATCTTTTGACACCAACCGCATTTTCGGGTCAGATCAGGTCACTGAGCCATGTGGTCATAAGTGAACCTCTGCACGGTCTTCAGATGTCGCATCTTCGCAACGCCCTCACTGCCAGAGGAGATTTCACAGGGAAATGAACCTTGGAGGATCTAGTATCCAATAGGAGTCTCTCAACTTGTATGATGTATATCTCGGATTTTTCCTAAAGTTCATATGAGGTCATGTCATTTTCGTGACCTCACCATTAGGTATACCTAAGTCAATGGGGATAAACTGAAAACTTTTTCTGGCGCCGGGAACGATCGATCTCCAACTATCTCAAGCACACCGAATCGTGATTTCATGCACTCCTTGCAAGGTTCGATGCGTCACTTTTGCAATATTGACCTTGCGCGACGTCATTTATGAAGTTATAAGGGTCTTATTAGTTTTTCGTCAATAACTAGGTACCGATCAAATTGAGCTAGCGAGTCGGGAAAGCCACCTATGGACTCAAGAAGACCTGCTGAATCGAATGATATGCGACATGACCTCCTTCGACCAATTTCGTGACCTGGGGACGCCGACCTGACCGTGACCCGAGGTCAACACCCTAAGTTTACCTCACCCAAACAAAAAGTATATCATTCGACGCGCCTGAGAGAGGCGAACACGATGCTGGCAAAATCGCGGCTCTGCGGCCATTTTTTGCGAAGTTATTCACCAAAAACGGAACCGTGCCTTGAGGCACTTGACCTGACCTCAGAGGTCACCGGTTTTTGTTTGTTTTGTTGGGTTAGGCCCTTTCGGTCCAATGAGACCATTTCAGAGCCGGAAGGATGATAGGATATAGGGGGAGACATTGATCTGGCAGGCACCCTAGTGAGTCGCCGGGGCTGAGCCCGTCCAGAGGACAGGCCACCCAGCCCCAAGGCACTCACTGCACCCGGCTACGGGGTGCGCTCCCTCGGGAGCAGCGGTGCCGCTCCAAGGGAGCAGCCCGCATGAGATAAAGTTGCCTGTCCAGCCCGGAGGGGGTTGCGGTGTGGAGGAGAAGGATTTCAGTATCCTGAGGATAGAAGCACGGAACGGTGTCAGAGGTCACCGGTTGACCTAGGACCATAAAATCGGGTATCGATCTCTGCGTCTCGTAACGGCGCACACGCTCGTTTTACCGCGACGCGCTAGCTCCACCTGGGGCGAAACGGCGAGGGGGGTCGTACCCGCCCCCCACCCCCTCGGCCAGCGCGTATGTAGAAAACCTATAGGACCGGGCCGTGGAGGGTTAAACTGGCCTCTGAAGACCCAGACCGTCTAAAAGTCCCACACCGGCCTCTGATAAGTGATAGTCAGTCAGCCCAGTTGCAGTGGTCGCTGATATAAAACCTCTTAAAAACGTTATAGGCCTGGCTGAGCCTAGCTGGGCCGTTCATGCTGATTTTTATAGGTATATTGAAAAGACTCGCTTTGCACGTTTCACGCTTGCTCGTAATGAAAAAGTTGCTGGATGCCTCTGGAATTTGCATGGGTGCCAACGGCTGCGGAGGACAGGGAAACGCGTCCATCAGTTTGAGTTTATGGACGGGAGACTCCCTGAAATTTCAACCAATTTTTTTTTCTTTTTTTGTCTCGATTTTTTTTTTACCTCTGAGCATGTTTGCGAAAACAAAGTGACCGAAATCCGAGGAGAAATCGGATTTTGGGGGTAGGTTAGGTTTTGGACCTCTGGGACCCTGGCCCCCCCACTTTCGAAAACGTTCCTACGCCTATGGCTGCACACGATTAAACCTGTCACTAAAGCTTGGCGCTCCTCATGTAGAAACAATAGACAAGAGGAGAAGAAACTATGCAGGCTTAGAATAGGGCACACATACTTGACACACTCTCACCTTTTTTCTCAAAACCCCCGACCAAGATGTGACATCTGCGATGAGCATATCACAGTCTCGCATGTGCTTCTGCAATGCCCAAAATATAGACAACAGAGACACGCTCTCCAACACCACTGCCAATTGAACAATATTAATTTTGCTCTTAGTACGCTGCTTGGCAATGATAGCCCTGTGTTGTTAAATTTGGTTTTTACTTTCTTGAGAGCTACAAACCTCTACGACTCCATCTAAATGAGCAATGTGCAAATGACAATTCTTATCTCACGAACACTTATGAAACACCATATATTGTACCTAACGCACATATGTCTGTAAAATGTATTGCTGAATGTTGATGTGTATGTTATATGTATTGATATGCAAGTGTATGTACTAAACTGCTGTGCCATGTATAATCACATGAAGGGCAATGGCACGAAATGACCTGTGCAGGCCGAAGTGCCAGTCAATAAATGAATGAATGAATGAATGAGATTTGCTTGCGTGCTTCAAAAATGATATAAAAGAGAACATCATTAACATAGTCATTTAATACGAAATTGTCGTCCAGCGATGCTTTTCTCCCGGCCCATGAAAGAAAATACCTTGCACAGCAGCGCAGTGATCAAGATAGTCGATAAAAGGGGCTTGCAAGATCAGACAACCAGGTTGAAAGTGAGCGCCAAATCTCGTCTTCGACCCGCCACGGATGTCACACGACAAACGAAGTACTCTAACTCAGTATTTAATTAAAAATGAACACAATATTTTCGGCCACATATCTGTTATTAGGTTGGCGTAAGTCTCATGCAAACTACATGAAGCAAACATGAAAGAATTCCAAACAACGAACCACTTACTGGGCAGTGGCCCAGTCCGTGGGTCCGCAACCGACGAACTCCAATTGTATTGTATTGTATTGAACTCCAATTGTAAACTCCAATTGTCCCTCCCTTCCTCCAAGTAATTGTTATCAAATTTGCCCACTACTTATTACGACCGAATCGACAATTTACGACATTTGTACTAGTGTGAAGGTAGTTGTACGTCTGCTATACGTAGCTGCGAATAACAAGGCACGCTTTTGTATATATAATCCTGATTGTGTCTCTGGTATTGTCTTATAATTGTGTCTTTGTTATTGTGTCTTTGGATCACCTACAAGAGGTAGCGATTTTTATGGCGCATGTGTACTTCCCATCGCCAATTTTGAAATTTTGTGAAAATGTGACAAATGTGACAATGCATTTCGCTGAAGCAGTGGCAATAAAGACCACGAAACTGTCCGATAAAGCCGAGTTATATTTATTTTAACGAATTAACGAGCCGAGCACGTTTCATAAGATAATTTTCAATAAATCATGTGCTTTTTCGATCCGTCAAAATACACCGGGAGGTATGGGCCATTGCCCGGGAGGTATGGGCCGGTGCCATGATGTTTCATATTCTTTTCTCAACAATGAGAATAATACTCGTAGCTGGTATCTACCTTGATCTCTCTTAGAGCCCGGGAACCGCATAAGCGGCCAACAGCTTACTTCATGGAGGTCACTTGCATAGGCGTAGGAACGTTTTCGAAAGTGGGGGGGGCCAGGGTCCCAGAGGTCCAAAACCTAACCTACCCCCAAAATCCGATTTCTCCTCGGATTTCGGCCACTTTGTTTTCGCAAACATGCTCAGAGGCAAAAAAAAATCGAGACAAAAAAAAAGAAAAAAAATTTGTTGAAATTTCAGGGAGTCTCCCGTCCATAAACTCAAACTGATGGACGCGTTCCCCTGTCCTCCGCAGCCGTTGGCACCTATGCAAATTCCAGAGGCATCCAGCAACTTTTTCATTACGAGCAAGCGTGAAACGTGCAAAGCGAGTCTTTTCAATATACCTATAAAAAGCAGCATGAACGGCCCAGCTAGGCTCAGCCAGGCCTATAACGTTTTTAAGAGGTTTTATATCAGCGACCACTGCAACGGCATCAGGTCTTCAGAATCCCGTGCAAGGCCTCATAGGCTAATGTGGGTCCTTACAGGTCAGCATGGGCCCTTAGAGGTCAGTGTGGGGCCCTAAAAGACCGGCATGGGCCGGCGTTGGACCCCTCAGGCCAAGGTGGACCCTCAGAGGCCGATGCGGACCCTTAGAGGCCGGCATCGGATCTTCGGAATTCAGTGCGGGGCCCTCAAAGGCACCTAAAGGCTAGTCTTGGGATCCCATAGACAGAAATGAGGCCACCAGAGGCCGGTGTGAGGCCCTCAGACGCCGGCTGGGCCCTTGAGGCCGGTTTAGGGGCCCTCAAATGAGGTCAATGTGGGTTCTCAGCGGTCAATGTGGGCGCTTGACCGCCACTGAAGGGCCCTCCGAGATCAGTGTAGGACCCTCAAAGACTGGTTTGGGAGCTGTTAATAGCTAGCGTGGGATTCTTGAGTCTCGTGACAATCGAATAAGGGCCAGAGCCCCATACGCCCATGGGGGCCCATTGGTTGTTTGGGGGGGCCAAATGATATGATGGCCCCCTGATTAGCCTTTGGAGGGGGAAGGGCATGGCCCTGATCCCCCTCTGCGACCGCCACTGCACTGAAAGTGGAAGGGGGAGGGGCAGAAACAGACATTGCTGGCCCCCAGCCTGTTTGAACCGAGGCTGAGGCACGGTCACCCTGGCCCCCAGCTAGTACGCCTTTGACGAACTATGCCGACCCCAAGCAGATAAGGTCAAGCGTTGGTCGTTTGTATACGCATTCTCCTGCACCGTGCGTATTGTCTTAGTATTGCCTATACCTTTTTAGTGCTCGCTGTCCCGCGCCTCGTATTCAACAAAATGCTGTCACCAGGACTCACAGTCTTGTCTCTGATATGGTTTCCTTCATTGAGTGAAGGAAATTGCGGTCAATAACGCTGTAGAAACAAAAAGGAATCCTCATTAAAGGGCAAGCTGAATAGTTGTCAAGTTACCGGGTGGTAGGTTAGGTACAGACAGACACTTAAAGGGACCCTCCCACCTTAACATTAGATTTGAGTTGAGATAGCCAAAATGGGGTCCCTGGCTCACAATTACCGGTTTCGGCACTCACAACATCGAGAAATGCCTTAAATCGGAAATATTGAATTTCAAAATTGCAGCATTTTGATTCAGAGGGGCTAATGCTTAGGAATACCCCTCTGAATGTGTGACGTCAGCGCAGATATCTAACGCTTTTTAAATGTTTGACTAAAACGTTTTGTAGCACGCGGTGGTATATGCTATTTGCGCGCAACATCTGCCGCAAACGCCGCACTTCTAAAATAAAGTCGCTAGAAACAGCGGAGATCCCAAAAAAGTAAACAAAAGTAAAAGTCTAATATCTTGAAAACCGGTGAATATTTTTCGGTGAAATTTGGTAGATATTCGTTTTCGCTCTTTCTGAACCGAGCGACATCATTTTCATGCCAATTCATAAACTTTTTTGAAGGTGGGAGGGTCCCTTTAAGTCAGCAAAAAGTGGGGGGGGGCCAGTTAACATTGCTGGCCCCCCACCTCCGAAAGTGGGGGGGCCATGGCCCCCCCGGCCCCCCTGTTCCTACGCCTATGGTCACTTGGGCCCATATGTATTTTGGTGAACTCAATCGTGCACCATGAAATAAGATCAATAATATTGTTCTGTTCGAATGAAATCTGAAGTTAAATTTTCGACTTTGCGTGACAAAAATAAAAGTTATTGACGGGGACATTCAATGAAAGCATCTTTTTATTTATTTAGGATCAACGGGGTGGGTGGCCCGAACCTCCCGGTTAGGACGTCAGAATGTGCGTAGCATTCCGTCTCATAATCTTGCAAGAAAGCTTCAAATTGTCTATCCAGTCATAATTTTCATGCTTTAAACTTTATGTTGGCGATGGTCTGACATCATAAAACGAGCCTGGTTCAAATTTATCACAAATTTTCTGTATGTACCGTATTTTACTCGAAGGGGCAAAAACGCTTTATCACCGCTCATTGCCAAAGAAGACTCAGGAAGATTTTGAAAATCACTTGGGTTGTATAACGGAATGGCTGCTACCAGTTAACGCCGTCAAATGTGTAAAAATACGCAACACTTCTTCAAAACTGCGATGGCCCATACCTCCAGGGGGCCCATACCTCCCGGGTCTCCCCTACATACATTTTCTGTTCGGATGAGGTCAACTTGAGGTGTTGACCTCGGGTCAAGGTCAGATCAGTGCCCTAGGTCACGAAGCTTGTCGAAGGAGGTCATGTTGCATATCACTCGATTCGGCAGGTCTTCTTGAGCCCATTGGCGGCTTCCCCGACTCGCTAGCTCAATTTGATCGGGAGTTGTTGACGACAAATATGACCCAAGTGACGATTTAATGACGTCACGCAAGGTCAACAATGCAAAAGTGAAGCATCGAACTTTGCAAGGAGTAAATGAGATTACGATTCCGACGTGCTTGAAATAATTTGAGATCGTGCCTGGCGCCAAAACAGCAGTTTTCATCGTTTACTTATAATGGTGAGGTCGCGTGACTACCTGACCTCATGTGACGTTTAGGGAAAATCCGAGATATACAAGTTGTGAGACCTCAGGAGAATACTACATCCTGTAAGTTTCATCTCCCTGTGAAAGTTCCCCTGGTTCTGAGGTCGTTGCAAAGATGCGACATCTGAGGTCCGTGCAGCTGTTCACTTATGACGTCATAGGTCAGTGACCTGACCTTAAAATGCGGTTGGCGCCACAAGGCACAAAATGCAGCTTGGATCAAAGGTCAGGTAGGCTACGTTTCAGGTCTCTATCGCCGGCGTGTTTGGAGCTATCGTGAAAAAACCTATTGGGGCGGCGGCACCCGGGGATGGTTAAGGCAAAAAAAAAAAAATGTTTCCTCAAAAGCCTTTGTTAAGATCGTATTGTTTGTATTGCACTTCTCACGTATTTGAGTCATGAGGTAGGGATAATGAAATCTTACATAACAAAGTGAGCAATTACATGGTTCATGGTTGGTACGGCACATGTAAGGACAAGCATCATATGACAACTTGAGTTCCATAGAATAGAAACCAACACAGTTGGCAACACCGCATTTGGCTTGCTAAAGCAAATAATTTACGGTTAGCGTAGTTACCGAGTTACTAGTTACATCATTATGACAGTCAGTTAGTCACATGAAACAGATGCGCGGCGGTTATTCTTTGGAAGTACATCGAACAAAAAACACATCAGGGACATACCCAAACGATCGGCACCGCCGTTACAACTTTGTTTTGTTTTGTTGAGCTAGTCTCTTTCGGTCCAATGAGACCATTGCAGAGCCAAGAGGATGCTAGGAATTAGGGAGTGACATTGGTCTGGGCACGCACCCTAGTGAGTCGCCGGGCATCCGATAGGAGAGGCCGACCAGCCCCAAAGCACTCACTGCACCAGACTACGGGAGATAGTCTGGTGCAGACAGACTACGCGGTAGAGGTGGCAAAATGTGGACCCGAGGACCCGGTCCAAAGAACCAGTCTGGACCCATATGGGTCCAGACCGGTTCCTGGAAATTTTCTGACGGGTCCAACCGGGTCCTACCATAAACTATACATCTTGCGCACCACACACTATTGCAAAATATTAAGCGAATGAAGTGAATGTTTCTTTGCACACAGTAGCTCATGAGTATTCCCAGTGGGAAATAGGCTGTTTTACATAATGCAACTAATGATACCTAAAAGTAGTTTGTATTAATTGACTTTTGGGGGACGGGTCCAACTGGTTCCGCGATTCCAACTAAGACCGGGTCCGACTGGTTCCAGAAATGTCCAGCCGGGTCTGGTTCGAGTCTGGTTCCCAAAATTTTCCTCTTTTGCCACCTCTACTACGCGGCCGCCCTTAGGAGCTGAGGTGCGCTCCAATGGGAGAGCCCACATGGAATAAAGTTGCCTGTCCAGCCCGGAGAAGGGGTTGCGGCGTGGAGGAGAAGGATTTGAATATCTTGAGGATGGAAACGACGGAACGGGTGCCACTAAAATCCACTAAATATCACATTTCACACCTCACACTTTCCTAACGTCCAATACAGACAGTGCCCTCAAGGCTCAACTCACAGTGTGTAACGGGCAACGAATTCCCACAAACCCCTGGTAGATTCAAAATCGGAACACATCATCATCACATACCCCCGCACGTTGCAAATAATTGAGCACATCCTTCTCGAATGACCGTGTACCGCACACCAGATAGCGCGTTGACCCTGCGGCCGACTGAAGCGCCACCTCTCGCACGTCCCGCTCCTGTAGGCGGCGCCACCGTACGGGCTCTCCGTAGCGGGGCTCGGCGCCGTCCGTTCCCTCCCCGGCTCCGCTGACAAACAGCTGGTAGGTGAAGTTCCAGTAGCTGGCCCACTGTGCCAGCTGGTCCCGCGGGAACACGTCCTGGAGACGCCGCACAGCCAGCAGCAGCGTCAGTCGCGTCTCCGAGTCCTCGTCCTCCACTGCCGCCCGGACCAGGTTGACGAACGGCGCCACACCGGTGCCGGCGGCGAGCAGCACCAGTCGCCGGTCGGCCGACCGCGGCCGGTATTCGCCAAACGGCCCGCTCCACAGCGCCGGCTGGCCCACCCGCCAGTGGCGCACGCAGCTCGACATGGCGCCGGACGGATACAGACGGATGTACACCTCGAAGTAGCCCTGAGCGTCAGGCGGAGAGACGGGTGTGTAGGCGCGCGTGACGCTGCGCCCGGCGTCGTCGCCACGAAGACGAAGGTGGCCGCCCGGCGGCAGACAGAGGGACGTCCCTGCTGGCAGCGCGAACCGGTACAGACTGGCCGAGTCTGACAGAGCCGTGATGGACGTCAGCGTCAGGGCCGTGAAGCGGTCTGGTTGGAGCGGGCTGGCGCTGGTGGTGGCCAGTTCGGGCTGCCGTAGCCGCCGCCGCCGCCACGCAGCCAGGTCTCGGTCGTACAGGTCGAACACGCATGGTGAACAGCCGCTGCCGCAGCACTCGGAGTCGAGCGGCCGCCGCGGCTCCTCACCAGTGTGAGTGTCGGGGCTGTGGTAGCTCTCTGCACGGTCCAGCCTGCTGGGAGACTCGTTAGAGCTGTGGTTTAGCTCAGTTGAACTCTCGTCAGCTGAGTTTGTTGGAAAAGAAGTCTCCACAAAGATGCACTCATCACTGTTTGATGAGTGATCTGATACTGATGACTCTTGCTCATAAGAATTCATCCTTCATTGCATGGTGGGGCGACCTTTTAGATACGAACTACCTGCAAATGACTCAAACCAAACCAATTTCAAGATTGAGAAAGACTGAAGGGAGACAAGTGTTGCAAATCAATTCCATTTCAATTTGATACTATCATACTACGCTGGTTGAGTGACACTTGTTAAGGTGAGTGAGACTGAGGTCCACCATTTTTCAAAAGCAATATTTAAGTAGATCTCATATTTTGCAACAGTGTGATGCTGGCATCCTCAAAGAAACAGCAGAAATGAAAATGATGCCTAATTCTGAAACTGTCTCTCAGTCATCTGTCCGAACCCAAAGTGCGAAATCAGGGCACCAGTTTTCTGATCACCGACCACCTGGAAGGGAAAAATGGTCATTTAACAAGACTTCATTTGCAACATTTTCATTAAACGGCCCAAAATTGAAATGCAAAGTAGGTAAATTAAATCCCGAAATTGCCGGTCATTCACATTTCACAGATTTTCATCCTGACCCAGCATTGGCATTGGTCTCTTCACACAACCAGCCTAATGGTCTCATACAAAGCGTAGCCAATTAATGAGTATGATAATCAATTTCACCTTTGCATAAAAATGAAAAGACGTCGAGATTTGACAAATCCACCCCCCAACACATACAAAGTACAAACCTCATGTCTCATGCCCCTTACAATTCCCAAGGGCGCGACTGTTGTCGCCATGACCGTAACACATGCGCCAGAATAACTGTGCGACACTAAACAGCTGCAATAGTCTTGCACATGATAAACAGCTGCAACATTCCGATGCAAGTCACAGACCATAAATCTAGGATAATCAGAAAATTTTCTTTCACTTGAAAGTTGAAAGATCACTTTTTATTAGAAATTTTGTCCAAATGGATGACTGGGTGGCTATGGGACGTGTGCTCCGGCCCAGGGGTGGATTTATATATGTAGTTGGGGTTGCACGTGCAACCCCAACTTTGAATTGTGCAACCCCAACATCAATTTGTGCAACTCCAACTTCAAAGCTCACTGGAACAACTTCAAACAACACAATTTCAAAGATTTGCATTGATTTGACTTGACCCGCGCACCGACAGGGGGGATTAACCCTCACGGGCCCGGGGCGTTTTTCGCCCCCCCCCCCCTGGCGAATATTTGCGATAGCTCCCGAACGCTTAGGGGTAGGAAAGCGAAACTTTCAGTACCTTTTCTCCAATCAATTTGACATCTCGCGAAGTGAAAAAATTGGACCTAGCCCCCTTGATGACGTCACAGGGTCGATTTTTCTAGACCCCTGCACGGCAAACTTCGGCGTCACAGACGCAAACTTCAAACAGCTGCTAAAAATAGAGTCTTAGAGATAAAGACAAATTACGAGCACAGTTGTGTAGCGTTTGACCTAGAGAAAAAATAGAAAAAGAGGTCAGGTCAACAACCCCGAAATGTGTTTTTAGTTTTTTTTTCGCAAATAACTTCGACAAAAATGGTCTTAGAGCTACGGCAGTGGTACCATCGCATTCGTCTTGTCAAGCCGCGTCGAATGATATATATTTTGTTTGGAAAAGGTCAAGTTTTATGTTGACCTCATGTGACCTCGGATGACCTTTGGTTGACCTTGACACATGAAAGGTCGCTTATGATGGATTTGTACCCGCTAATCACGAATCTGGCATCTATTCTCCTCCAAGCCTTCATTTAGAGCTTCCGGGTGGCAAAATTGTCTTATTTATTATTACTAACTTGAATCAATGAAATAGCCTCTAGCGACTAGCAAGGATACTCTCCTGTGACCTTGACCTTTGAGCAGCCTTGTATCGTAAGATGAACCACAAATAGGGAACTGATAAGCCTCAAAACATTTCAAAACATCTTGGAAGTTAGCACGCAAGATGTACGAAAAAGTGCAAAGTTTGAGGTCAATTTTGAGCATGACCTTGACCTTAACCTTTGATTTTGAGCACAGGTTCGGAATCCTCAGAATCGCTTCTTTCGTTTGACATCCATTTTTGCCGGTTTGATACATTCTGCCGTCCTCTAGAACGCTTACTTTGAGATCACTACACATGTGCCGGTTTTTGCCTTTGACCTTGACCTCTGACCTTGAAAATTGACCTGAGATCAAACATTTTAGGTGCTTTAGAATCGTCTCGTGAGGACCTTTCGTTTGGTATCGCTTTAATTTATGTAGCGCCCTTATTTACGGAGTTAGACGGGGGGGGGGGGGCGAAAAACGCCCCCGGGCTGCGGTGGTTGGGTTTACCCCCCGGGCCCGGCCGGGTTAAGCTCCCCCGAGATTCTAGACCCAGCTCTTGACCCAAGCAGACGTGTCACGTCTGGCTCCGTTAGGCCCGTTCTGTCCGGGATTTAGAACTGTTAGATTAGGCAGGGCATACTTGGCAAACTTAGATTCTTCTTCTTGCCTTTTCGTCTCTCCACTGCATGATTCGTTGTTTCGGTTTTTTACTTCGTTTTTGGAACTTTAAAATATAACAACCCGCTCTTTTAATTAATTCTTTTACTTGGGGCCGTTTGGATCGAACTGATTGAATTTAAGGAACACGCACCAGGTTGATATTCTCTATTTCTGATTAACGTAAAACCTAGTCACCGATATGTGGTGAACACTGAACAGCCCCACAGCACCACAGGTTATCCGCCCACCCCCCTGAAATTTAATATGCCTATTTTCTCATTAATTTTACACATGATGTGCAAGTTTGAACCTCCTTACTTTTAAGGTCAGGGTCGCCAGATCACTTTGAATGACCCAACCTCAAGTCACTTTTTGCAACTTTGTCACCGTGTCAGAGCTACAGTAGATGACTGAGTCCTTTGAAAGTCGGATGACGTTATAAGGTCATTGGTAGCTACAATTTGCATATCTCGGAAATTTGATATCGATGACCTAAGGTCAGGTCAATTTCTCGACCTCCCCATTATAAGTCAAGGGGGGAAAAATCAACTCCCTGTTTTTTTCACTAAAACGCGTCAGAATGGCCTCATATACTATACTTGACTTCATATACGATCAACCTTCATTACCTTGACACCTGTTTTGCTGTTGGGCAGCTGTAAGGTCATGTGACGTCATCAAAGGTCACCAACGCTTTTTTGCCAATAACTCCTTACAGGAACAAGATACAGCCACGCAGACGGTCTCATTGTGTTCAGCTCGTCAAGGCGCATGGAATGACATGCATGATGACCTCGAGGTCACGTGACCTGAGGTCAACCTTTGACCTTGACCTTTCGAGGTCAACATATATATTGTTCGATGCGCATTGACGAGAGGATCACGATGGTGCCCTTAGTTTGCTCTTAGCTTGGCTAATTCGAAAGTTATTCGAGAAAAACTCTCTCCATATCTAGCGCCGCCATTTTGACTTTTTGACCCCTGTGACGTCATCTTTGGCCTGACTTGAAAATGACCTGTAAAATTGTAGACCTTGTCCGTGCGTACCCCATGCCGTTTACCGCTTGCCGCTATCTTGCTTCGTTCTCGAGATATCAGGGGGCGGTCACCCGCCCCCCGTCGGTTCTAAGTTTATTTATTTATTTATTTATTTATTTATTTATTTATTTATTTCACTACGCTGTCTACGCTGAGCCAGCCCAGGTGATCTATGACATCGCTGATACTGTCGAATTTCCTTCGACCTGACACCACTCGAGCAGCGAATCTCACCACCTTCTGTAACCTTCTGCGCTGAGTTACGTTGCTGGACCCGTACACACACGACAGTAACGGAGCAAGTTGGCGCAGATCCCCGTCGGTGCGCGGGTTAACAAGTACACGGCTCAGCCCTGTTAAATGCAAACATGCGCAGGTCTTTACCTAGTAGCCGCATGATTATAACTAGCAATGCAGTCGTTCACACAACAATGACAAAGCAAACTTTGAAAGCTAGTCTAACGAACTATATGTGAGTGGGTTGGGTTGTAAGAACAACTACCATGACAAACAATAGGGTTTTACGATGACATGGCAAAGGGTGCGGGGATTTGCGCTAAATAATTTTCCTTGTAAAAGTAACCAGCATAACGCCTTTTGGGGCGACTGACGGAGTCAGCGAGAGGGTGGGCCTTGCACGTGCGAAATTGCGAGGGGTCCTCCAACTGACTTGTGCACGGCACCCTACTAACCGGTCTCTAGCGATGTGCCAAATTTGAGCGCAATCGGCCCAGCCGTTCTTGAGATCTGGAAGCGACACCCTGCACGTGCGCACGTGCAAAATGGGTCCCGACTGACTTTTGCACCGGTCCCTAACTGTGTACCAAATTTGAGCGCAATCGGTCCAGCCGTTCTCGAGATCTGGAAACGACTCCTGCACGTGCGCACGTGCAGTAGCACCCTAACTCTGGCACATGGATATGCATTGCCTAGTGGGTGCCTACCTACATGCCAACTTTCAGCGCAATCGGCCCAGAAGTTACCGAGATATTGCAACAATTCCAAAATTGACACCTCTTCGTTTTGCACGTGGCACGCGCATAAGGGGTCACCCACATGCATCGGAAATAGTCCAATACTTGGTAGAAGGAATGAATGTCATCTAATTGCGAATGAGTGCTTAGTGTTTACCTTAGTGTTTACCTTGTGTGTGTATTTTATGTTGTGGTATGACTTCGCCTGTTAATGGGCCATGAGCCTGTTGGCGATTTATTTGAATAAATAAATAAATAAATAAATAAAAGCTACCCTACAAAAATTACCGCATGTAAATCGGCCAAGCATGGTTGCTGAGATATAAGCCTCGCAAAAGCGTCCGCACGGCCGGCCGGCCGGCCGGCGTTTGTTGAAATGAGTTTACAGTGTAGTTGCGGCCCACCTCCCTGGCCCTGCAGAAAAACTTGTAAGATTAATCGGAAAAAAGCAACGCCAAAAGGACTTTAATACAGGAATACCTGAACTGAGCCGGTCCCGTAGCTCAGTTGGTAGGGCATTGGACTCCGTGTGGTGAGAGCACGCGTTCCCGGTTATAACAGTCCGGGTTCGAAGCGCGACGAGCGGTTGACATTTATGGGCCTCCTGACAGGTATGGTTGCGGTTGGTGGTAGGCCGCAGCCAGGCGAAGTCAGTGAGGGGACCGGCCGCGCGTGGCTATGTGCGCACGTTAAACTTTGGACTCTAAATTCTGCCAAAGAACCAGAATTGCGCGATCGGGCAGGTTCACCGCAACAAGCTTCGCTTAGCGGCTGCTCTGTCTCTGTGAATCCATCAAAAGGTTCAGCCTAAATTTATTAAAAAAAAAAAATACATTGCATAGCAATATCAATTCCTTTCCCGTTGTCGGTGCCTTTATTGAGACGTTTTAGGCGAGTTTAGATAAAAATGGTCATTTTCTTATCCAAACCGTGTGCATTTGTGCCATGTCTGATGAAAAGCGATGCACGTTAGATGATGCACCTTTTTATTATGAATCGGCAATCATTTTCAAATTAATTGCAGCCTTCTGGTAGCGAATCACTTGACTGTTCACTGCATGGTGGTTAAAAATGTGTCACATGCAGCCCATATTTCCCATTTGCGCCCGACATGGTCGCAAATGGCTCAAGAAGGGAAATGAATGGGAGAAGAAAAATGGAAAATGATGGGTTGCTAAAGCTTGTTATGTGTGGCCGGTGATACCAATAGTCATGGTAGACTGCAGGGGTGCCGAATCCAGCGCGGACATCGAATACAAGACGGGCTAACCCCCAAAAATGGGTTTTCGCCTTATTTACCCGATTGTGGCCACATGGGCACGGGCAGAAACTGAAGTGATTTTGACATCCCTGCAGAACTCAAAGACATACTATAAATTGGCGTTTGATCTTGCTTCATCAAAGTTATAAGATGTTTTGGCGCTGAAACTTTTCAATCCTTCGATGTTTTCCTTGGTACGAAACATTTGTTTGTAGTAAAAGAAATCACCGTTTTTTTTTAAAGTGACAGTTGCATTCAACTAAAAACCTGCGATGTGAATTACTCACAGTGCCTCCCACGAACAAATCAGGGCGAATCACGCTTAAATCCGTTTTATAATAAGCTGACATAGGTATAATAATTAAATTACATTGAGAATGCCACAATATGTGACCATGCATATTTTTTAAACATTATAATGTTTCACTGTTTCAGGCTTCAGCTGAAGATGCTGTCTCATATGTTTCAGATACCTGGAGGGCTGGAAGGGGACATCGGAAGGGCCCGGGAAGATGTTGACACTCATCATGCCGTAAAAACCCTCGGCCATTAATCTAACAGCTCCGAGACACAAGACGGCCCCTGATTGATACCCCGCCCCTCGCCTCCGGCCGTCTACCGCCGAAAAAAAACTAATGAGACTTCCAGTGGCCAATGGTACACAGCCACAACGTGAATTCAAGTGGGTCACGAAGCCCTACGCGTGCTGCGACCGTGCCGTCACGTCCAGCCAGCGTGCCATGAATTCAGCTCTCGCGGACCCGTCCTGCAAACCTGGGCCGATTGCGGCAGACGCATCCGTGTGGATCTCTGATCTGGGCCGATTGCAGCAGATGCGTCCGTGTGGATCTGGGCCGATGCCGGCAGGCGTGCTTCCCTACGGATCTGGGCCGATGCCGGCAGACGCTGCCCCACGGATCTGGGCCGATGCCGGCAGACGCGTCCCTGCGTATCTCAGGGATCCGGGCCGATAGCCACGTGGGTGACGCGGGCTGTGGGACCGGGCCGTGACAGGTGTCCCTCTCCCAGTGAGCCGTGGGATCGACGCCAGCTGAAGATGTGATGACGTCGACGGACCGGCGGCGGCCGGCCACATCGTGAGCGACCCCCGACCGACTCCCTGGCCCGACAGCCCGTCCTGCAGGAGGGGGACTTCTCTTTACTGTCGCTCAGGTTAGTATGACTGCTCCTCAACGCAGATCTGAGAGAGACTGCGTTAGCCCCAAAGATCAACTCTCATACAGAACTTGCCCGGGAATAACGTCTTTTTATGGACAGCCGGTGACACTTTGAAGCAGATATCTGAGATCACGTAAAGATACAAAATAATATATTCATTTCAGGTTGCGGTTCTGAAGAGACAATAAATATATAGATGCGTAATAATTTTGTTCCGTAATTTAGTTATAATCGTTAAACGGGGAATAATCTACTAGATTTATAGATGATCGATATCTTTTCGTATTCCAGTTCCTCACATACACTAAAGTTTTAGGTCATAGCACGAATTTGCCGAACCAAGGTAGCTGTCTGTTGGGCTTATGGATACTCATGAATAAAGCCTAAGAAGCAATAATATCATATCATCCGCAAAACGTATGAATGTAGAGTTAAAAAAAACTCCACCTTTCGGCTGTCCCCAGAGCGCATCTGGCCGCCATGGTGCCCCTTCTGGTGATCCTGCTGACCCTGACGGGGGCCTGGGCCGGTCGTCCGGTGCTGCTGCCGCCGCCACACGCCGCCGACCTGGTCCTGCCGCCTGACCAGTGGTTCACGCAGAAACTGGACCATAACAACCCGGGCGACGACCGCACGTGGCAGCAGGTGAGACCATATCCTGAGGTCACTGCAATGGATGGAGACTGATGTCGGGCGCGTGCACGGTAACCGGTCAAATGAGATCGTCATTAGGGTGTCTCGAAAGTGGGGTCAAAAAAATTAATTCACTTCCTATAGCAAAAACCACTTGCATCTAGCCTTATTATGACATGAAATGATGATTAAAATTTTTTCATTTAATGTTAAGAACAAGCGCACCTCGTCTATTGTAACCCTTTCCTGACAATTTCAGGCGTTGCAGTCTCCATAGGCTTTCTTCGGTGTTATTCTCACGTAAACCGTGTAAATGCGTTCTCGCTTCAGCTTGCGATCTTTCAACGAATCAATACATTTGTTGCATAAACATTTACTAAAACACTTTCCTAGCGCAACATATCCAAAAATTGCTACCTGAGTGATAATCATCCTGCTGACAGTAGGTTATGCTAAAAGCTAATATCCATGTCGCTGACGAGGTAAAATGCAGTAAGAATGCCAACACACATGATATCAGATATACGGCGTTTTCTACGTTTCTGTCTTGCTCTTGAGTGCACTCCATTCCAATTTTTTTGTCCGGATAAGTGGGAGGTCGAGCCTTGACTTCGCACGGCTGACAATGATATCGGCCGTCATGGCCGACACGCTTCTGCGACACTCTTCTGCGCTAGCAGCATTCCTCTGCTTCAGGAATCATCGGAGAACATCGCTTCTCCACGGAAGCTGCGTGCGAGGAAGACTAGCGGATCCAGATTTGCATTTTTTTTTTTGGGGGGGGGGGGGGGGGCAACTCATGTACCTAGGAGCCAAACCTAGCGTAACCCCAAATCCTATTTTCTCATCGGATTTAGGCCAGTTATTTTTCGTCACAGCCCTGACACGATGAACATTTTTTTTAATTAGAAAGAAAAAATATAGAAATGGTAACCCACCCGACCCATGCCTTTATATCACTTTGTATAAACACTTCACATTGCTTTTGTCGACCAGTTAACCCGCTCCGGGTCGATGCTTGGCGCAACCTTTGCGGGCCGGGAGGTGGTAAAACACCCCCTGTTTAACTCGGCTCCTGGGCCACGCACTGATTGAACTATGTTTCATTATCGTTGGGGGGGGGGGGCAAACAGGCCACTTTAGGCCTTTGAGGGGGCATAGCCCTAAATGCCCCCTCCCCGCAGATCCGCCAGTGTAAGAGACCATTGGAGATGGAGGAAGCTCTGCTGGGTGGACATTCAGGACCGGGACCACGGTCTGGTTACGGGTACTTGGACCGGGCTTTGCCATGGCCTGAGAATGAATGAGTAACTTCACCACCAATGCATACATCGACAGTCGACACCATCACGAGAGTTCAATCAACACTGGCGCGGCCGCAGCCCCTCGAGGTGAAACTCACCAAGCCTCCAGGCGGCTGCGGGCGTCGTTCTCGTCCTCGCCAAGTGGCAAGTAGGCTCTGGACACGAGACGGCTCACAATTGTGGCTTGGGTACTATGATTATGGTTAGAGCAGACGAAAGTTATCACTGTGCTGCTGCCGCGGTCGGGCTCGAGGGGCTCGAGTGTCGACTAGGCGTCTGTGCCGCTAGCGTGTCTGGTCCGAGTTCCGACTGAGATTATGGGCTGGTGCCGGACGTGGTTTGCCCAGAGTTTAGCTGCGCTGAAGCGAAGGTCGCATTACAGGCGTGACTTTAAAAAGTGTATCGACAACGTCTACACTAAATAAAGTCAATTAACTACTGACCTGAAACTACGCTTAAACTCTTCACCCACGAACTCTGCCAGAGACTTTCGTGAAAACCACCGTATTATTACTGCCACTAACACCAAGCAAAACCAATGGAGACTGCAACGCCCGAAAAGTAGGTGCAAGCTTTTGGAAATCGCGACTGCGCTTGTTGAAGACAATGGCTCATAATTTTTTAATTGCGATTTTCGAAACCAGCAGACTCGATTGCAAATGTTTTGGGCTATAGGCATGTCAACTTTATTTTTCGAGACACCCTAATCGTCATGTCATCATATATTGAAAAATGAACATCCGGACGCATGTATATGTATAGTCTGGCAAACCTAAGAAAGAACGGAGATAAAGCACCTGAATCACTTGGGACGTGTTCTGATCACTTGAAATGTATGGTTCGGAGAAATTCGTGTGAAAAGCTGTGAGAGAAAATATGCCCTCACGGTATAAATGCACATGCATCAATGGCCGGTGCACTTTAAATCCGTCCTTTCTTAGGCTCGCCAGACTTTTTACGGAGCGAGCGAAGCGAGCGTAGTCTTTCCTTAGATTAACGGAAATTTCAAAGTTGGCATGTAGGTAGGCACCCACTAGGCACTGCATATACATGTGCCAGAGTTGGGGTGCTGCTGCACGTGCGCACGTGCAGGGGTCGTTTCCAGATCTCGGGAACGGCTGGACCGATTGCGCTCAAATTTGGTACACGGTTAGGGACCGGTTAGTAGCGTGCCGTGCACAAGTCAGTTGGGACCCATTTTGCACGTGCGCACGTGCAGGGTGCCGCTTCCAGATCTCGAGAACGGCTGGGCCGATTGTGCCCAAATTTGGCATATCGCTAGAGACCAGTTAGTAGGGTGCCGTGCACAAGTCAGTTGGAGGTACCCCCTCGCAATTTCGCACGTGCAAGGCTCACCCTCTCGCTCGCTCCGTTAGTCGCCCCAAAAGGCGTTATACTGGTTTAATAGTACATGCATACATAATACAAAAGCACTCACATGCTCATGTCGAGGTATGTACATCATTCACACTGGTCCATAATAGCCCTTTTCACGACGGCCATCTGGTACACATTTGGTCAGATTTGGTGCAGATGTGGTCAAATTACGTTCAGTGTGTTTCTTCGTAGCTATTAGCTAGGATTGCGCTAATTGCTTATATGCCTTCTTGTTCTTTGACATACTGGCAGACGTTATCATCGACTAAAACACTGAAATGATTTCATACTTTTAAAGATATTTGCTGTAAAAGAGATAAGTAGGTACTTGCAGGTTTTGTCAAATTAGGTGCCTTCGCCAGAAAGCCCGTCATGAAAACGGCTAATAGGTATATGACAACATTCATATGCATATCAACATGATCATCATCAGTCCGTATCAGTGAACGAAGTCACTCATAGTCATCACGACGCAAAAAATATTATTTTGCTTCTATTGACTGGCTTTTCCTACTTTTTAACCCGCGCACCGACGGGGGTCTGCGCCAACTTAGTACCGACGGGGGGGGGGGCGGATGACCGCCCCCCCCTGAGATCTCGAGAACGAAGCAAGATAGCGACAAGCGGTAAACGGCATCGGATACGCACGGACAAGGTCTACAATTTTTACTAAGGTCATTTTCAGGTCAGGTCAAAGATGACGTCACAGGGGTCGAAAAAGTCAAAATGGCGGCGCTAGATATGGAGAGGGTTTTTCTCGAATAACTTTCGAAGTAGTCAAGATAGGAACAAACTAAGGGCATCATCGTGATCCTCTCATCAATCCGCATCGAATGATATATATGTTGACCTCGAAAGGTCAAGGTCAAAGGTTGACCTCAGGTCACGTGACCTCGAGGTCATCATGTATATCATTCGATGCGTCTTGACGAGCTGAACACAATGAGACCATCCGCGCGGCTGTATCTTGTTCCTGTAAGGAGTTATTGGCAAAAAACCTTTGGTGACCTTTGATGACGTCACATGACCTTACAGCTGCCCAACAGCAAAACAGACCTCAAGGTAGTGAAGGTTGATCGTATGTGAAGTCATGTATGGTATATGGGGCCATTCCGACCCGTTTTAGTGGTAAAAACAGGGAGTTGATTTTTCCCCCATTGACTTATAATGGGGAGGTCGCGAAATTGACCTGACCTTAGGTCACCGACATCAAAATTCCGAGATATACAAATTGTAGCTACTAATGACCTAATAACATCCTGCGACTTTCAAAGGCCTCCGACATCTACTGTAGCTCTGGCACGGTGACAAAGTTGCAAAAAAGTGACTTGAGGTTGGGTCATTCAAAGTGACCTGGTGACCTGACCTTAAAAGTTAGGAGGTTCAAACTTGCACACCATGTGTAAAATTGATGAGTGAATAGTCATACCAAATTTCGCGGCGCTACGCGCCGCGATTTTCCCGCTATCCGCGAAAAACCTCAGGGGGGGGGGGGCGGATATCCGCCCCCCCCCCGTCGGTGCGCGGGTTAACAGTTCATATTTCTATGCAGTATGCAGTATCCCGCAGCTATTAGGTAGGTACTCAAAGCGCTTGGTTTCCTAATCTACATTTCTACCGGAGCAGCCATAGCCGCACACAGGCTACTGTTTTTCCAGGAACATATAGCATAAAATTCAATTTATCTCTTGAGTTAAGCTTGCACGTATGGTATTTTTTATTAGATATGTTAGCGATGCTTCCAGCTCTTCTCTTTTTTGTGCGTGCTGCGGAGAAGACAAGAAATAATGCTGGACTGATTTTACGAATGGTGAATCTACTAACGGTGAATTTATTTGAAACAAATGAGAACTTAAGCTGGACATACCAAGGCTAAGGCGAGTGTGCAAAATGTTATCTTCCATACTTCCCATGCCATTATAAAACAAAGGTTCGCTTCCCCATTATACAAGTTCTCTAAGGTTCGTTTAAAAATGCAGATTGAATATCGCAAGATCCAATCAAGATGCTTTAGCTCGCTGACTCTACTCACATTTAGCTTCTTTTCCGCTACCGGTTTTTCTACATCAACACTGACGTCTACATAATTCAGCCATCTTCATCGATAGTTCTTATCGACAGAACCGTACTATTTTCGATAATGCAGTTTTCATGTAGCATTAAAATTATTCCGACCATTCGTGACCCATTACTCACGTCTCGATCCCGTACGGCAGCGTTACCAGGTGAACGATACGTTCTACCAGCCGGGCGGCCCCGTGTTTCTGATGATCGGAGGAGAGGGTCCCGCCACTGCGATCTGGGTAGTGGCTGGTCAGTGGATCGAATACGCCCAGCAGTACGGCGCCCTCTGCTTCCAGCTGGAGCACCGCTTCTACGGCGAGAGCCGACCCACCGCGTGAGTGGGAGGGAAGGGAGAGAGAGAGAGAGAGAGAGAGAGGAGAGAGAGAGAGAGAGAGAGAGAGAGAGAGAGAGAGAGAGAGAGAGAGAGAGAGAGAGAGAGAGAGAGAGAGAGAGAGAGAGAGAGAGAGAGAGAGAGTCGTGACGCACTCTTGATTTTGAAGGATATTATCCTTACTTTGATTTAAGAAGTCTTGTGCGCGATCGAAATTGACCCTTAATGTGTCGTTTTAGCTTCTTCACTGGCGTATGCTATTCCGACATCAGTGATACCACCATCTCTCACCCAAGCCCCGCCTCCTGCAGTGACATGAGCGTGGAGAACCTGCAGTACCTGAGCTCGGAGCAGGCGCTGGCCGATCTGGCCTCATTCTCCGCCGCCATGACCGAGCAGTACGCGCTGCCCGAGGGCACCAAATGGGTGGCGTTCGGCGGCTCGTACCCGGGCACCCTGGCCGCCTGGTACAGGCTCAAGTACCCGGACATGGTACACGCCGCAGTGTCCACCAGCGCGCCGCTGCTCGCCAAAACAGACTTCCTGGGTGAGTGCCGGCCGGTGTGGCGATGGGTCCACCTGGTGCCGCCCTCTGTCTGCATCGCGGTGGTGTACATAAACGATACCATCTAATGGGGTGGTTCAGGTGTGGCTTCGTCGTGTGAGGTAGAAATGCTGCCCGTCAGTAGTATCACATGGGACGGGGATATAATATTTTCCTGCCGCAATGCTGAAACCGTTTAGAAGAATGTTCAGGCAATATGCTACTCGGCTGAAATTCAGGCTAAATGATTGGGCCTTGCAACTTGAGCTACCAAGTACTTACATTCCTATGTATGCAATAGATCGTTTGCATTATTTGAAAGGTCTCTGTAATTTGTCCAAAGAAGTTAACTCATACTAATAACACAGATAATGAACACGTGATATGTCCCATGATGTTCTACATTGGACACAATGTCTCCATCGACCCCTGCCTCTGACCCTCCGTCGTCCCGTTCCGCAGAGTACAAGCAGGTGGTCAAGGACTCCATCTACGCCAAGTCGGGCGAGCAGTGCTACATGAACGTGCAGCAGGCGTTCGCGGACGCTGAGCAGCTGCTGGAGCACCCGATCGGCTGGCGCTCGCTCACCAGCGCGTTCCAGTTGTGTGCGGCGTTCGACGGCACCAGTTCGCTGGACGGTAACAACCTGATGCAGATCCTGGCGGACAGGATCGAGTCTGTGGTCCAGTATAACGAGGATAACCGCGCCTTCAGCGGCCACAAAGACGCCAACATCACCATCGGCAGCGTGTGTGAGGTCAGCGAACTCACCCGACGGTAACACGGCGTCTACCGCAGGTCTTAGTACCCAATTCACTTGATCATTTTGTGATCTAGCAGTTTGGATACCGGTCACCTATCTTAAGTTACCTATCATCTCATTATCATTTAGCCTTTGGTCACTTCATCCCCTAACGTTGTCGGAAATATGACGTTTTCACTCATCTTGTGATCTAATTTTGCAGTACAGGATTAGGCGTTGTACGAATTGACATTGCAGTGGCTGATGTGTATGACCTGACTTTGTACAGGTCTCGCGAGATTAAGCGGTAGGTTTTGCACTTTTACATTTCCGGTTATATCTCAGAAACTAATCGATCTACGATGAAGCCATTTTACACGATCATGGCCGGCTTGTTACCCAACAAGTCGATCGCATCTTCAACACTTAAAAGCTTAAGACGACGAAGATATAGCCTGAAGTACACTAATAACACGGAACAAAAATGATAGACGAACGCGTTTCGGCTAAATCACCGTCATCAGCGTCTAAAAGGAGAACAAGAGACGCTGATCCTTTTAGACACTGATGACGGTGATTTAGCCGAAACGCGTTCGTCTATCATTTTCATTTTTGTTCCGTGTTATTATACTTGTCTCAACTGAAATACAATTGAAGTACACTAAATTTTCTAGGTGCAAAACCCACCGCTAAAACCCGCGAGACCTGTACATGTTGACTTTCTAAATCGAAACCTGTATGCGATCCGACCGTGCAAGCTCTGACGCTGTTTGACTTCTGGCCTCCAGCTGATGAACGACGAGTCTATGGGTGTCCCGATCGAGCGGCTGGCGGCTCTGAATGACCTCATCATGACCGTGCACGAGGAGACGTGCGTCGAACACCGCTACCAGTCACTCATCGACAAAATGACGGACCTCGACTTCGCCAGCGAGAATAACGATGCCAGTGAGTGTCTGTTATAGAACACTGGGAGCTGAAATTGATGTGTTGAAACCGAAAAAAGTTATCGGGGTAGGAAGGAACTGCCCTTTATGGTTGATGTGGTTTGATGGATTATTGAATTGCTGTATGCAGCAATGGAGAGATGATTCTTAAAAGCGTGTAACTGCTCAACTCGAATACTTCAATCGAGCGAGGCTGGACTTGCTCACCTCCAACACTTTCCCTCGACCCCTGACCCGATTTCTCCCGACCACTGACCCTTAACCCTGATCTCTACCCCTCCCCGTTCGCCCGCAGCCCGAACCTGGATCTGGCAGACGTGTACCGAATTTGGCTGGTACCAGACCGCGGAGGGCGCCGAACAGCCGTTTGGGCAGCACATTCCGCTCTCGTACTACATTCAGCAGTGCATCGACGCCTACGGACCCGAGTATGTGTGGATATATGGAGGGTATGATGGGATGGGTTGGTGGGTATGATATGTCTGGGTGTCGCGTATGACAGGTTGGGGCGACGAGCAATGCTAGAGCTGACTGGTGCTGAGTTTTTTTTTTCGGCACGGCTGAGGGTGGTGAATATGACGGGTTGAGGAGTGAGTGATTTAGTGGGGATGTCATAACTATGAGCACATACGTGGGTGCGGAATAGTTATATACATTACGGCAATCTACTGACCATCTATGCTAGGACGGGACCATTGACTGCTAAGTATTTCAAAATGGTGTTATGTAATGTCAGAAGTTTCAGCTAGTCTAAATGCACCCCGTGGGAGCCGCGCAGCTGGGCGGACGGCGGAAACGGTGGAAAATTTCAGAACTGGCGAGCAGATAGCTTATCGTTGAATGTGTCCTGAGGACATTGTATGTCTACTTGATGCGTGGCGTCAAACCGCAGCAGCGGTATTTTACATAGCGTCATCACTCATCGTGGTATCTGACTTCACTATATAGGAGCTTGGAGTCTCAACAATCAACAATTAATGTTCGTCAAATGACACTTTATATTCTCTCAAGTTAGGTGTTGCTTAACCTTAAAAAGTCTTCCCTCGCCCATGCGTATTTACGGAGAAGGGTTAAGGCCATATACAATATGCATCGATCGCCCCATAACTTTCTTTGGTAAGGGGGTTATTTGATGAGTTTTTAAGTTGCGCACCGGCGGGGGTCCGCGCCAGCTTCACACCGACGGGGGTGGCGGACAACCGCCCCCCCCTAAAATTTTGAAAACGGAGAGAAAACTAGCGACAAGCGGTAAACGGTTTTGGATACAGGAGGAAAAGGCTACAATGATTACTAGGGTCATTTTCAGGTCAGGTAAAAATGACGTCATAAGGGTCAAATAGTCAACATAGGTGCACGAAAGGTCACTAGAGTTTTTCGAGAATACCTTTTGAAGTAATCAAGCTAGCTAGGACTATGCTAATAGTACCATCGTGATCGCACTCGTCAATCTGCATCGAAAAATGTCCGTGTTGACCTCAAAAGGTCAAGGTAAAAGGTTGACCTCAGGTCACGTAATCTCGAGATCATTATGCATAACATTCGGTGCGTCTTGATGAGCTGACCATTTGCGCGACTGTACCTCTTTTGTATCAGGATTCAGGAGTTATTAGTAAAAAACATTTGTTGAACTTCGATGACGTCACATGACCTTACAGCTGTCAAATAGTAAACAGGACATAAATATAGTAAAGTTTAGTCATGAATGATGTCATTCATGGTATAGTTGGTCATTACGACTCGTTTCAGTGAAAAGATAGTGAAGTTGATTTTCCCCCCATTGCCTTGTAATCGGGAGGTCTAGAAATTGACCTGACCTTAGGCCATCGATATCAAAATTCCGAGACATTTGAATATATCTATGACCTTTTTACATCCTGCGACTTTGTGATTTGAGGCCAGGTCATTCGAAGTGACCTGGTGACCTGACCTTTTTAACCCGCGCCCCAGTGGCGGTCTCAGCAAACTTCGCCCTAATGGGGGGGGGGGAGGGGCATATGTTACCACCCACCTCTAACTCAAAAACTAAGAGGGCTAGAAAGACGCGGTAAAAAGCAGTCGATAGCTCTGAATGCGTACGTTTGAAGGTATTTCGGTCATTTTTCACCTTAGAGAAATATTGGGGTCACCACTCACCAGAGGTCATCATAGGTCAAAATTTGCCAATTGTCATTATATTTTTCGGAAAACATGCCGCTATCTCAGGAACTATGGTAGCTAGAAAAACGCATGGAAGAGCAAACGATAGCTTTTGAACTCTTCTTTTGAAAAGGTCATTATCAATATTGACCTCAGGTCAACGGTTTAGCCTCCAGAGGGCAAAAACTCCAAAAATAGCTGTTTTTACGAAAAGTGTTTTTCGACAATAACTTTCGACTACAAAAAGCCACGACATTTCTATTGCCAGAATCGTGTTCCCCTCGCCGAGGCGCGTCGAAAGAACTATAATTTGACCTTGAAAGGTCAACTTGAAAATTTGACCTCAGGTCAAGGTCATGACCTTACCGGAAAAGGTCATGTTGCATATCAGTCGATGTGTCTCAACAAGACAAACACAATGAGACCATCTCCAGCGTTCTATCTCTTTCCAATCGCGAGTTATTGGCAAAAATATGTTTGCAGCCTCAAATGACCTCGGATGACCTTTCAAGAGGCTATCAGCAAACATAACACCTTGGTCATCAGGGGTGGTCCAAATCATTGTGATTCTGAAATATTTGGACTGTTCCTATGCGTACACACGGTTCTAGAGGCATTTTCATTTTTCTCCATTGACTTGTAATGGAAAGCTCACGCCTCTGACCTGACTTTAGGTCACGGATATAAAAAATCCGAGATATACAAATTGTAGGCGCCCATAACATCATGCAATCCACCAAGTTTAAAACCTTTCTGACAAACACTGCAGGCTGGACATGATTGCAAACTTTTTTTTAGGCTTGGTCAGTTAACTTGACCTGGTGACCTGACCTGACATGACCTGGGGTCAAAAATTTCACACATTGTTCAAAATTGATGTAGCAAAAGCTACCTCACGCGGCGCGGCGCTACGCGCCGCGGTTTTTTACTCACACGCAAAAAACGCGACAGGGTGGTAACATATGCCCCCCCCCCCAATAGGGCGAAGGTTAAGCAGGATGTTATAACCTACACATAATGTGTGAAATCAATTAAGCAAAAGTCATATCAAATTTTTTCGGCGCTATGCGCCAAGGGTTTTTTTGCTATTTACGAAAAACCTCAGGGAGGGGTGAATATCAACCCCCGTCGGTGCGCACTGCGCACCCGCACGGGATAGCTTATTGTCCAGTTTTTTTTTTCTCCCTCCCTCCCTCCTTCCCTCCCTCCTCAACCCCCTGACTAGCACACTTCCTCCTTCTATCTCCCTTAGGTACGACCAGAGTTTCGTTGATGCCGCGGTGGCTGCCACCAACGCCAAATACGGCGGCCGTGACCTGGCCACCAGTCGTGTGGTGCTGGTGAACGGCAGCATTGACCCGTGGCACGCCATGGGAGTGATTGTCAGCAGCGACCCCGCACTGCCGGCCGTCTACATCAACGGTGAGTGGCCCTTCAAATGGGATAACTCACTGAGAAGGCGATCAACGGCTGGTAGATGCATGGTGGGCCACCGCCGCACCTCCTCCCCCCTTCAGGTGGGGAGTGGATCATCCACTCCGAGACCTCCGAGACAAAGCTTTTCTTTCCCAAGGAAGGCTTTGTATCAAAATGTATTTTTCCTGTTCTTTCCCCACCGTTTTTTTTTTTGTACCCGGACCCGTTTTCTTCAAGTTTCTGCTCATTGCGTCACCCTGTACTCCCTCTTCCCAGTCTCGTCCCTTCCCTGGATCTCACGCCCCTCCCCGTCTTCCCAGGAACGGCCCATTGTGCCAACATGTACCCGGCTCGTGCCGAGGACTCCCCGGAGCTGGTAGCAGCACGCCAGCAGATCGGCGACCTGATTGGTCAGTGGCTCCAGGAGGATTAGCCAGCTCGATGCTGATGGTCGCGGCCGCTGACGGATTTATCGGGTCAGCTGATTGGTCAGGGATTTCCATATCACTGGCGAAGTTGCTAATGATTGGTGTCTATGTACAGTCTCCGTTGTCTGTTTTTAGTAACATATACCTACCGTGAAATATATTTTAGTACCTGCTATATTTATTGATTATATCAGAACTCATTTCACGTGATCACATTCATTGGCGTTAGATCAGCTCGAAAGATGCTTCTTGATTTTTTTTTTTTGCTGCGAGTTTTTACAAATGAATATATCTTCAAGAAGATGTTAGTAATGGTATTTGATGGTAGGAGCCGGGAAGAAGTGTTTTGCCTGCTTATGCTGATTTATTAACTAGATTAGCAGTTAGCAAATCCGTCATATATATATATGTCTTTGTAAGAGGCAGCAGACGACGAAACACTTGAAACAATCTATCAGTGATTGTTTCGACCGTAACGTTTTTAAAATAATGATGAGCACACCTCAGAGGGCGGCTATAGGCGGCATTAGGACTTCACCCTCGCCTGTATTAGTTTTTGGCCGGGAGTTCTAAAATAAACAGTTGAACTTAGAGACAGTTTAATTCAAACACGGATGAAAGGAGGAAAACGGATCAATGGCTATCATACACAATGCTCAATGTCATTTTATGTTATAGCGTCTGTTCCGAAGGTGGTTGCTCACTTACAGACACAGAGGACGAATTACAGATGGCACTTTTCCCCCTAAATTATAGCTTGATGCGTTGCCGTGTGAACATCAGCGCGGCCGGGCAGGTCTCGTGCCAATTATGGCGCACTGCTGACGTCGCAACCCTCTTGAATTCTGATATGGTCTTGGGGCTGCTGTTTGAAAGGTTTTTGTTCACGAGAAGTGTTTGAGTTTACCTGATATCCGCCTTAGAGTGCTCCTCTTCGTTGACCTTCATGCGGTGAAAAAATCGTGGGTGCTCTCGCCATAGAGATATAATATCATCCACAATCGTTTCAAGTTCACGCTGTCCCGTCGTTTCAAGCGTGGACTTGTGTGTACGCAGCAGGACGGCGCGACGCCGACTCCCCACACCGCTAGTGAATCGATGAGGCTGCAGGAACACTTCCCCGACCGTCCCCGACCGGCTCATCAGCCTCAAGGCGGAAGTGGAGTGGGCGCCTCACTCCCCGGACTTGAGTCCGTTGGACTTTTTCCTCTGGGTCTATCTCAAGGATACAGTCTACTAGGAAAAACCAAGGAGACGTCGGCTTCGAACGAAGTAGTTCGCTGAAATATATAATTCTACGCAAAAAGCCTTCTCGGCAACAGAAAGCATTTCAAAAGACGTATTACAGGGCTCATGAGGTTTGCCAGGTCTCGGACTGTAACATGAAGTTTGAGAAAATATCGGCACGTACGTTCATGAATGCGACTTAACCCGCGACCGCCTGGGGGGAGCTCTTGAGTTCTGGAATAACTCATGAACCGCTTACGCTATCAACTTGAAACTTGGCATACCTTCTCCCCCATCGATTTGACGTCTCCTGTGTAATTTTTAAGATTTTTTTCTAGTTTTTTTTTTTTAGATATATCGATTTTAGTGACGTAACTACATGGCGTTTTCAGTCAAAAAGTGGTAAATGTTTAAAAAACCGCCAAAAATCGAGGTTCAAAGCAAATTGCAAATTAAGGACATAAATAGACGCAGCTCAACGGGTTCCTTAACGTGGCTATCTCGGATTTTCCATAAAATGCGTTTTTCACCCCTAAAAATTCAAAAAGCTATATTTTTTGGAAAACAGCTAATAAAATCCAAAATTTTGGGAATTTCCAAAACAGAATATATGTTATAGAGCTCTATTAGAACATAAGATGTCCCAAATTTCAACTTTCTATCTTGATTTTTGACCCCCAAATTGTAAAATATAGCTCCAACATGCATAGGGCATCGTGACGTCATAAGCATTTTCGTGAATTAGAGGCACTACTGAACATCGCATGTGAAAAAATGGCACCACTAGATTCCTGGGACAAAGCTCGTCTAGAAATAGGCATTTTTATGTCAAAAATAAAAAGTTGAAAAATTGACTTTTTTCTTAGCCCTCGTTTAGTTATGTATGGTATAAACGATTTTTTATGCTTTCAATGCACACTTATCACCATCACAGTGATTTCGGGTCACATATAACCATTACCATCGGATTCGGCGTGAAAAATAAGCCATAAAACGTGTGTCGCACGCCCATGTAGCAGAAAGTGAAAACCGTGACCTTTCGTGACCTGACCTGACCTTGACCCGTACTTAGTAGACCCCTATACGCACATGGTAGGGGAGAGTGGGGTAAGATGCCCAGGGTTTGACTATGTCATATATTATTCAAAAATGACGATCAAAAAGCCAAAACTTGGAGTTTCAACGGAAGCCGACATCATTTTTCTCCAAAAATATCACACTTTCGTGCCTGAAACATGATAACTTTTTTTGCTATTAAGCATTTTCCTGGAGAAGTGAAAGGGGGCATCTTACCCCACAGGGTGGAAAAGACGCCCCCTGGCGTTGGGTAAGATGCCCCCTGCACTATAAGTGACAAAAATAGGCACGTGAATCGCCTGAACGAATCAGTAGTCCCTTCGAGCCTGCAGTAGACACCAAACGTCATCGTAAGGGCCCTCAAAGTAGTCGTAAGGGCTTCAGAGGTCATCGTTAGGGCCATTATAGTCCAGCGTGGCCAAACAAGCCTCCGTGGTGGCGTTCGGAGACCACTGTGGGGCCCTTATAGGTCTTCATGATGCTTGAGGGCCCTCAAGCCCATCGTGGGGACCTCAGATGCCAGCGCGGCCCGTGGAGCCAACGTGGGAGCCCTCAAAGGATGTCGTGAGGGGCCCTGGAACCAATATTGGGGCCCACAGAGGCCGTCGTGAGGGCTCTCAGAGTTAGATGCCGCCCAAAAAGTCGCTGTGTGGGCCGAGAGACCGGCATGGGGAGCACCCGACCGTACCGGACTCTCAATAGTCCCAGATCGGCTTTTGTCTCTCATCACAAGTATGTAATAAATGATTTGACGGGCTGCTTGAAGGACAGCCTACGGATTTAGGGGGGCGTCATTCCCCATCAGGACAGGGGGCATCTTACCCCAAGGTACCGAAGTAACATTAAATCAGCACAATTTGTTAGCCATAAAACTACACCCTGAAACAAACTGTTTGGGACACAGTACACGCATGCTAATGTATCGCGACTATAGCAAGGGACGCAAAAATTATCTACCTTCTTTGATATTTACAATGTTTTGACGCCAAAATATTTTTTGAAAGCAGCAAATAAAAAACATGCAATCACCAGCCAGCCGTTGCCCAACTGAGCTTCGCAAATTTTTGTGCAGTTAACAAGGCAGGCTTCCGCTTTACGCTAAGAACATTCATTTCCAGGTTCGATTCTTTGTTTCCCCCGCTAGAGGGGGTGGGGCGTCTTTCCCACCCTGGGCATCTTACCCCACTCTCCCCTACCTTCACTAGGTCTTTGAGGTCATTTTTGGTGAGTTTCGAGCAGCAGCTATCGATTCCGCTGTCCGTAAGCCCAATCATGCAAAACCCCAGCATTTGACCTTTGACCTGACCTTGACCCGAAAGGTGACCTCAATCTTAAAATCTTAAGAGTGCTTTGGAAAGGTCTTGTAGAGACCTTTCGAACGCCTCCTCGCGCGGCTCGATACGACCATTGGTTCTCGAGATAACAGGGGGGGGGGGGGTGGTTCGGCCCCCGATAGGCCGACCCCGACCCCCCCCCCCGGTCCGACCCCCCCCCCCCGCCAGGCTGTCGTGGGTACGGAAATAGCCCAGGCGGTGCCGGGTTAACCCTCGTCCTGGCAGGGCATTTTTTATAACACTGCCTGGCAGGGGGGGGGGGAGGGTGATGCGAGCTCCCTCGCCATTGGCTCCTATGGCACCTACATAGAAACACCAAATTTGGTAGGTAGGTGGGCCCCTGGAATTCTCGCCCCTGTGCAAATTTGGTTGCTCTAGGTCAAAATTTAGGGGGGTTTTGAGGGGAATAAATGTAAAAACTTCACTAAAAACAGGTCAGAAGTTTTCACTTATTACGTTTGGTCTAATTAAGATAGAGCAAAAACAAAAGCAACAGTGAACTTAGCACGTCAAGGCGCGTCGAATGATATACATTTTTGCTTGCTTAACCCTCGCCAGGCGAGGGCCTTTTTCATAGCACGGACGGCGAGGGGGGGGGGGGTTGGTACGACCCCTTCCTCGCGATTGGCTCCTATGGCACTTAAAAACGCCACATTTAAAAAGTAGGTGGGTCCATAGGAGATCTCGCCCCTGTGAAAGTTTGGTGACTAATAAATCAATATTTAGGGGGGTTTTGGGGTATGAGTGCAAAATTTTTGCTAAAACATATCAGAAGTTTTTCGCTTCTAACTTTTTACCGCTAGCGCGTCGCGGAAAAAACGAGCGTGTGCGCCGTTACGAGACGCAGAGATTGGTACCCGATTTTAAGGTCCTTGGTCAACTGGTGACCTCTGAGGTCAGGTCAAGTGCCCCAAGATACGGTTTTGTTTTTCGTGAATAACTTCGCAAGAAACGGTCGCAGAGCGATTTTGGCAGCATCGTGTTCGCCTCACTCAGGCGCGTCGAATGATATATTTTTTATTTGGGTGAGGTCAACTTCAGGTGTTGACCTCAGGTCACGGTCAGGTCAGCACCCCCAGGTCACGAAATCGGTCAAAGTAGGTCATATCGCATATCATTCGATTCGGTAGCTCTTCCTGAGTCCATTGGTGGCTTTCCTGACTCGCTAGCTCAATTTGATCGGGAGTTATTGACGAAAAACTAATATTGGCCCTAATGACGTCATAAATGACGTCACGCAAGGTCAACATTGCAAGTGACGCATCTAACCTTGCAAGGAGTGCACCAAATCACGATTCTGTGTGTTTGAGATAGTTTGAGATCGTTCTTGGCCTGACCTCATATAACCTTCAGGAAAAATCCGAGATATAGAAGTTGTGATACTCATAATGGATATTAGATCCTGCAAGTTTCATTTCCCTGTGAAAGCTACTCTGGCAGTAAGGGTGATGCGAAGTTGCGACATCTGAAGACAGTGCAGAGGTTCACTTATGACGTCATAGGTCAGTGACCTGACCTTACCCGAAAATGCGTTTGGTGTCAACAGATCCGGCTTGAATCAAAGGTCCGGTATGCCAAGTTTCATCTTTCTATCGCCAGCGTGTTCGGAGCTATCGCGAAAAAACCCTATGGGAGGGGGCGGGTGCCGCCCCCTCCCATAGGGGTTTTCGGCCCAGTGGTTTCGGAGTTAGGAGGGGGGGGGGGCTATGAAGAGCCCCCCCCCCAGTAGGGCGCGTTATACACAGACCCCAGTGGCGCGCGGGTTAACATCTCTCCAACAGATTGAATTATATTGCAACATCATCGGCAAAGGTTTTATCAAAAAGGCACGAATTGAGAAAACATGATTATGTATAGACATCGTCTCTCCCACAAATTTCTGGGACATTTAGGGATCACAGACTCACGCCTTTACCTTATATGCGACAACGAATTAAGCGCTGTCAGCAAAGCCCACGCGCATGGTATCCATGTCGTAAGCGGTGTAGAACTTCTGCATGAACAGGGAGCCCAGCACCGTCACATTGTCGTCGAAGTCAGGCAGACCGACAAAGCCCGAGAGGCACATCTCGACGCCACCTCCGAATGGGTAGATGAAGGTGTACTCGAGGGGACTCATCTCCAGGGTGCGTCCGGCCGCCTCGATCTGCAGAGTGGGCAGCGTGTACAGAGTGCTGCAGTCCAGGCCGGCCACGCCCGGCTGGCCGATGTCGAAGCCGCCCAGGGCGTCGTTGACCGCCTTCGCCGCCTCCATGGACATGTAGAAGTAGGGCGTGGTGCTCAGCGCGGTGACGAAGCAATTCTCCGAGCAGATGCTTGTCTCTCCGACAGCGAGGCTCTCCACGGAGGCCATCCAGCTCTGGTGCTCCTCGTTGAAGGTGACGGGCGCCCAGGCCAGCTCGCTGCTGCGGCGGTCGTCGTTGAGACCGCCCAGGGTCAGCTCACCTCCGGCGTCGCCGCGGCCCAGCCAGAGTCCGGCCAGCCACTGTCCGATCAGGCCCTGCTCGACCATCGACTCCACGATCGTCGGCACGCCCTGCTCGCCGGCGCTGAAGCCGAAGCCCAGTCCGAGCACGCCGTCGTTGGGCGCCTGCACCGAGTAGCTGTTCCAGACGGCCGTGGCCTCTCCGAACGTCTGGCCGCTGACGGTAGCGCCAGCCACGCTGATCGAGTCCTTGGAGAGCACGCCGCTGGCGTTCTGTCCCAGCGGCAACTCGAACGGAGTGCCGTCGGCCTGGGGAGGAATAACGACTTCAGAAAGGTCTTCTTTGGAAACATGAAAGGAGACAAATCACAATTTGACATAGGGGGCATTCCACGATAGATCGTACCAGGCCCGTCACCCTCATCTCTCAGATTTTAATGAAAATCGGTCCTAGGGGTAATCATAGGCCCCAAAGACGCGTGGCAAAATATCAGACTTCTCAGATCAAAACTTTTTGAGTTATATTGCATTACATATTTTTAACTTTGGTATGTAACGGTGAGTTTGATGGCCTATAACTCAAAAACGGGTTAAGCAACCAACAAAAAGTAAACAGCACTAAGCTTGAGATGAATCAAAAATCAATATTACTATTTAAAAATTCCAAAGAAAAAATTTCATTGTTGAGCAAAAACCTTAATCTTTTTTCATTTGCCTCTAATGACTTTTGGGACCAAAATTTTTCACATTTTTATTTTTTCAAAATAAACTTCATGTCATTGCAAATCGACATGCAAAAAATTAGAAAGGTGTTCTTTCTATAAGTTCCTCATTTTCCCGCAAACAAAATGGGTTTCGGAGGGGTTGATACGACCCCAGCACGCCGTTTCGCTTGTAATAGAGCTAGAGCCTCGCGGAAAAAACGAGCGTGTGTGCCGTTATAAGTCGCAGCGAATGGTTACCCGATTTTAAGGTCTCAGGTTAACCGGTAGCGTCTGAGGTCAGGTCACGTGACTGAAGTTACGGGTTCGGTTTTTAGTAAATAACTTCGCAAAAAATGGCCACAGAGCCGCGATTTTGGCATCATTGTGTTCGCCTAGCTCAGGTGCATCGAATGGTATACTTTTTGCTAGGGTGAGGTCAACTTAAGTTGTTGACCTCGGGTCAAGGTCAGGTCAGAGCCCCTCAGGTCACGAAGCTGGGCAAAGGGTATCATATGGCATATCATTCGATTCGGAAGGTCTTCCCGAGTCCATTGGTGGCTTTCCCGACTCTCTAGCTCCATTTGATCGGGAGTTATTGACGAAAAACTCTTACGACCCTAGTGACGTCATAAATGACGTCACGCAAGGTTAACAATGCAAAAGTAAAGCATTGGACTTTGCGAGGAATGCATGAAATCACGATACCATGTACGTGGGATAGTTTTAGATCATTTTCGGCGCCAAAATAACAGTTTTTATATTTCCCCATTGATTTATAACAGTGATGTCACGTGACCGACCTGACCTCATGTAACCTTGAAAAATTCCCAGATATACAAGTTGTGAGACCTCTGGAGGACACCATGTATGCGTCCTGTAACTTTTATCTCGGACAGCTATATGGTCATTGGCGTCCAAAACAATGTCAGAACCAAACAGCCTTTTTCACCCTCGCGCTTATAGGAAAGAGGGTTGGATGAACCCTCTTTTCACTTTTTTCAGATGACTCAGACTCAACCCTCGCCGGCCGAGGGGGGGGGGGGCGGGTGCCGCCCCCCCCATAGGGTTTTTTCGCGATAGCTCCGAACACGCTGGCGATAGAGAGCTGAAACTTGGCATACCTGACCTTTGATCCAAGCCGGATCTTTGGACACCAACCGCATTTTTGGGTCAGATCAGGTCACTGACCTATGACGTCATAAGTGAACCTCTGCACGGTCTTCAGATGTCGCAACTTCGCAACGCCCTCACTGCCAGAGGAAATGTCACAGGGAAATGAAACTTGCAGGATCTAGTATCCATTATGAGTCCCACAACTTGTATATCTCGGATTTTTCCTAAAGGTCATATGAGGTCAGGTCATTTTCGTGACCTCACCATTATAAGTCAATGGGGAAAAATTCAAACTGCTATTCTGGCGCCGGGAACGATCTCCAACTATCTCAAGCACACAGAATCGTGATTTTATGCACTCCTTGCAAGGTTAGATGCGTCACTTTTACAATCTTGACCTTGCGTGACGTCATTTATGACGTCATCAAGGTCATATTAGTTTTTCGTCAATAACTCTTGATCAAATTGAGCTAGCGAGTCGGGAAAGCCACCAATGGACTCAGGAAGACCTGCCGAATCGAATGATATGCGACATGACCTCTTTCGACCAGCTTCGTGACCTGGGGGTGCTGACCTGACCTTGACCTGAGGTCAACACCCCAAGTTGACCTGACCCGGACAAAAAGTATACGAGGGGCGTTCAAAAAGTTCTCGGCCCAACCATGAAGGAGTTGAAATTTCGGCCTGCAATGCGGTGTGTTCAATGATGTGTTATTGGGATGTCCACTTACGTAGCCATTAACCAATCTGCCCTGTGATTGGTTCAGGCTGCTAATTAATCGTAACATAGTTTACCTTTCCCGGTCAGAATGGGTGACGCCCAGAAGAGAACAGTGATTTGGTTCATGTATTGCAGAAAAATGCACCAAACGTTATTCACGAAAAGCTATATAAGTGCCAACACATACTGAGGTTTGTCTTTCTTACAGTAGCGTCAAAAAGTGGGCATCTCTGTTCAATTTTGGTCAACAGATCATTAATGGTTACCCCCGCAGTGGCCAGCCATTAACAGCATTGACTCAAGAAAATATGAAAAATAAGCACTTCTTTGTAAAAAATGACAAATGTTCTGGTCTGAAACAACGCAGCAGAAGCGGAGGTGTCTATCAGGTTCCTCAAAACCATTCTTCGACAGCGTATTAATATGTTTAAGATCTCTGCAAGATGCATCCCCCGTTTGCTGACTCCAGAGGAAAGGCAAACTCGAAAGGAGGCGTAACGCGAAAATTTTGGCCCCTATATCGAAGATCCAAAAGAGTTCATTGAACTACTTGTTACCGTGGAGGGATTGCGGGTGTCACACATTGACCCTCAGGGCGTGACCGAGTTGCACAAGTGGAAGCACACTGAGTAAAGGCCACCAAATGAGTGCGACGTGTTAAAGTCAGACGGCAAGGTGACAGTGGTTGCATTTTTGGATGATGGCGGGGCTCTGCTCGTCAACTTTCTAAAACAGGGGCGCACAATTATTGATGAATGCTACACCTCCCTTCGATAACAGTAGCGAGCAGCAGATATCAAGGAGAGACTAGGGAAGCTGACTAAAAGTGTGCGCCTGATCCAGGACCACGCACCAGCACACATGAGCAGGGTGACGATCAGCGAATCAGTGAGCTGTGGCTTCGAGTTGTTGTCACAGCCACTTTTTTCTTCGTACCTTGCACCCTCAGGTTGCCACCTCTTCCCCAACATAAGGAAATTGCTTAGCAGTGGCAACTTCGCTGACAGCAAGGAGACAGAAGCAGCCGTCTTGGACGTGCCAGATGCGTCCAAAACCCACTTGGCTATGGAGACCCAGGGGCCTCTCGCGAAGCGCTGCGCGAAATATTTTTGTCTTAACGGTGCACAGTGGCCCTTTTTCAGAATTAGCACGCATTAATTCCCACATTACCTGAAAGTGGTGCAAGACATCACCACGTGATCAAGGACGTATTCCCTGCCAATGCAAAGTGAAGAAAAGAAACGAACTGCCCAAGGAGATTCGGCCCAACAGCGACAGGCCGCTCGGCCCAAGATTTGGCGCACGTTCGCACGGCTCGCCCGCCGGCCCAGGCCGCTCCGAACGCAAGTGTGGAGAGCCCGCCAGCCGACCGCGCTGCACTAACCGCCAGGACGCCTCAGGGCGTCACGTGACCGCATCTACAGCTGTTGCCAGCCACCGTTAGTCGGCCCCGGCCGAGCAGCAACTAAGGTCAGCGCGACGCGAACAATACAAACACATAGGCGCTTTTGACGTTAGATCTTAAGCCGATCCCACGGGACTAGTGCGGCTTGGACATCAAACGCGACAAGAAATCGGACAGTTTTTCTTGAGCACAGCGTTATGCCTACATGACATTTCAATAAGCACATCTTATGGCAAAAGTCAAGCCACATTTAGGCGCCCACCAGGTGACACCAGCTTCGAGCCAGGTCAATGAGCTTAGTCGTATCGAACAGGAGCCACAGCCGTTCGCGGACTGAACTGGTTCACGTTATCCACCGTAGAAGCAAAATGGCGCAAAATGGCGCGATGCCCTTTGGTGGACATGGTCAGAAGAGATCGGCGATTCGAACGATGTATAATACGACATGTTCCAGAGTGTGCTACTTTACATAAAGCTTCATATGTATGCCGCCATCTCCGTTAATAATCGTCCTGTTATTGTGTCCACAATATTCGGCAAAAGTGGCCTATTTAAGTTTATACAATGAAAATTGTGGTTTCTAGGGCTTCTACGTAAACTCAGCTTCACAGCCATGCCACTTATTTTTAATATTTTCTCACCGAAAGCCTTACAAATTGTTGTTCATTTCAACCTACTTTTTAGGGTCCGCCGGTGGTGTCCGCGCGCCTCTCGACAAACTTCGATTTTGCGGTCAGTTTTACCAAAGATGATTATTTTTTAGGAGGTAAAAATGGCACCATCGGATAGTTTGGAATGTTTTGCACACGATTAGACTACTTTTTACTCAAAAGAAGAGAAAAAATATTTTGAATTTATGCGTGCTAATTCTGAAAAAGGGCCACTGTGCGGTGGTTACTTGACTAAATGAACCTTTTTGGTCTAATAAGTCGACGTCGTATCTCTGCTCCTTCATGGTCGGGCCGAGAACTTTTTGAACGCCCCTCGTATCATTCGACGCGCCTGAGCGAGACGAACACGATCCTGCCAAAATCGGCGCTCTGCGGCCGTTTTTTGCGAAGTTATTCACCAAAAACTGAACCGTACCTTGGGGCACTTGACCTGACCTCAGAGGTCACCGGTTGACCTAGGACCTTAAAATCGGGTACCAATCTCTGCGTCTCGTAGCGGCGCACACGCTCGTTTTTTCCGCGACGCGCTAGCTCCACCAGGGGCGAAACGGCGAGGGGGGGGTCGTACCCGCCCCCCCCCCCTCGGCCGGCGCGTATGTAGAAAACCAATAGGTCCGGCGAGGGTTAAATTGAACTTTCAGTAACCCGTGATGTCACTAGGCAGCTTAACCACGCCATTTGTAAGCTCCCCTCCCGAAATCACTATTCGAAACCGTTATCGGGACGTAAAATAAATACATTTATAGAAAGAACACCTTCCTAATTTTTCGCATACTTCTTAACAATGAACCAAATATTTTTTTAAAGAAATAAAAATTCAAAAAAAAAATTGGTCCCAAAGTCCAAAAAAATACAAATGAAAGAAAACTCGATATGTCATATATCAAAAATAGCGTATTTTTTCGAAATTTCAAAAATACATAGTAATCTCTGTTTCATTGCAAGTTCAATGTTATATAACATTTGGCATTTGAATAATCCGTCTTAGAGTTACAGCCCGCCAAACTTAGCGCTGCAAAGCAAGATCCAAAAAATGTTATACACCATAACTCAAAAAATACTTATCTGATAAGCCTGAAATTGTTACAGGTGGATTCAGAGCCCCTGATTACCCCTGAGACCAATTCTCATCAAATTCCGAGAGATGAGGGTGTCAAATTGGAAAAAAGTGGTACGATCTATCGTGGAATGCCCCATAGGTAATTAAAATTGAGCTAGTTACAATGACTAGAACTTAATGAAACTCATAAATGCTGCCTGTCAGATTAGTATCGTTAACTTGTTCCAGATATTCATGCTGGTGGGTATGTCATCTATTGTTTAGGGTCCCAGCCTCTTGTGGCTTACCTCGTAGGTGGAGGAGGCGGCCGAGTCGTACTGCTTGTGGCTCGTGCAGAACGGGTCGCTGCAGTTGACGGAGGGCACGTACGAGAGCGGGCCGGTGATGTCCACGGTCACTGTCATGGCCTGGCCGGGCGTGCCCACCGACATCTCCCCGAGGAAGTACCGCTGGCCCTACAAATGCACCGCAGCGTCCGAAAACAAGTCAGCGTAAGCATGCTAATGTGGAGCATGCGCAGTGATTGAAACATTCTAAGGACAAGGCAAAAAACATTTAGGCAAAACCATCCTTGCTAAAAACGCAAATATTTGCCGAGGCTCCTTAGCTTAGTACTTACATTAGCCTCCACCTTGGTTAGGGGCAGGGAGACGGTGGCTGGCTCGGCGGCCTTCCTCTGCTCCAGAACGGCGCCGATCACGGGCCGCACGGGGGCCGGCACGTGCGGCACGTCCAGCTGCACGTGCGGCACGGCCACCACGGCCGCCTCCAGGGCGCCCAGACAGGCCAGCACCGACACAAGACGCAGCATCTCAGCTGGAGAAAGGGGGCGGCGATGCCTATCGTTAGCTATAGTATGGCATGTTGTTAGAGTGCCTCAGGTCATTAGAGTACCTACTGTTATAACAGTTATACCCGCAAAATATATCCCTAGATTTTGCGCTTACCATTGTGTGCCTCAACGCTATAAGTTTGTAAATTTACAAGCTGTGCATTAAATTAGCTTACTAGCATTAAATTGCATCCCAGTAAGGTACGAGTAAGTTGTTAAAGCATATGTTATTTAAAAAAAAACATAGCAAAGCAGTGCATGGACGAGACCATGGTGGGAGGCACTGCATCTTTAGAGTGCTTCAATGCCAAACGCCATACAGCCCCTCAGTGTTATATCAAATATCGCATACCTGTACTATAGATGACCTTCACCGAAGGTAAAGTCTGCCCAGGAGCATCAGTTGGAAACTGATAGCTATCGATTCGATGTTTGTCTCTTATATGCCATATCGGCTGGTACCTAGCGGAAGAGATAGGACGCTGATAAATAGTTCAGCAAGATTAGCTTGTTACGCAGCCTCGCAATCGCGGACGTCGGAAAACCACGCGGTGAAGATGAGTGGGAAAAAGTCAAATGTTTTGTATGCTGAAATCTATTTCAGACTGTGCTGTTTTTGCGTGTGAGCCTACGCACACGAGACTGGCCGCCATAGCGTTTCGTCGCGAAGAGAGGAGGCGAGATAATGCGTTGGCAGTAGGAGTTTATTAGTACCTAGCCGTTTGGAAATTTTACAATCAGCCTACATACCTATAACATATAGGTATACCAGCCTGTAAGTACAGTAGATACACAGCCTGTATGGTAGATATAGGTACAGTAAACGATTAAATAGGGACGTAAAATGGCCTGTGCCGGCGAGGGTTAACAATAAACTTCAAAATTTGACCTCAGTTGACCTGACCCTGACCTAATCTCGACCTAAAACTCATGCAAATGTGTTCCATATCACTAATTGAGTGTGCCTATTGAGTTCTTTGTGTAAAATGGCCCATAAAATATGTGTCGAACATGTCATATTTTATATGTTGCTTTTGGTGACCTGACCTGACCTTGACCTTAACCCGCGCCGGGCCGGGGGGTGCTTGAACACCCCCCCTGCGGTTTTTCGCAGATATCTCAAAAAGGAAAAGCGCATTCGATAGCCCTTTTACAGACCTTTCTGAATAATGCTCTCAGATTTGACCTCAGGTCAACGGTTTAGCCTCCAGAGGGCAAAAACTCCAAAAATAGCCGTTTTACGAAAAGCGTTTTTTCGGCAATAACTTTTGACTCAAAGAGCCATGACATTACTTTTGCCAGCATCGTGTTCCTCTCGTCGAGACGCGTCGAATAAAGTATAATTTGATCTTGAAAAGTCAACTTGAAAATTTGACCTCAGGTCAAGGTCATGACCTGACCGGAAAAGATCATGTTACATATCAGTCGATCCGCAACGTTGAGCCGAACACATCTAAGGCGTTTTCAGCGTTCTAGCACGCCTCTTTTAGAAGTTATTAGCGAAAAACTGTTAGATTCTGTTCGTGGTTTGAGATGACCTCGGGGACATAATGAGGGGTCACAGTTGCCATTTTCCGGTTCAGTGTGTCAATTTTACCTACATCTCGATGTTTGAGAGTGTCTAGAATAGCGTTCGTGCAAAATAGACGCTTTTCAATTTTCTCCCATTGACTTATAATGGAGAGGAGGCCGCAAAATTGACCTGACCTTAGGTCACCGATACCAAAATTCCGAGATAAACATTTTATAGATAATGCTGCTCTAATCAAACGCTGAAAGTGTCAAGGCAATCGATCAGTCGGTGTAGCTATGACAAGCATTCTTATTTTTTTTTCTGAGGTGAGGTGGTTTTCTGAGGAGGTGAAGGTTTCCTGTAGCTTTCCTGTAGCGGCGCTGTAGCTCTACTGGTTCCCGAGATAGCCGTCGGCAGTTTCCAAAATGTTGAAATAGTCAACACTTTACCTTTGGTGACCTCTGGTGACCTTTGACCTGACCCAAAAAATTACCGAAGTGTTTTCGTCCTTATTTTGGACGTTCTTTCGATTGCCGCTTACCACGTGTCGCTACCTGGCCCAGGAGCCGAGTTAGAAGGGGGGGGGGGGTGTTCAGACACACACACCCCGGCCCGGCGCGGAATCTCGGAGCACCGGCCTGGCGCGGATTAACCTTTGCATGACATTTTATGCAACGAATCTTGTCTTGGTAGCCTAAGTAGTTGAGTACATGTTCTGGATAATCAATCTCAGTCCTTTCTTCGCCTGCTTCGCTCCAAAGCCAATAATGTAGAAGCTTGCATTTTGAACCCTTGGCCTGACCTCTGACCCACTAAGGCAAGCATATTGTTGCCCCAAAGATCCGTATTTCGATTGCCGCTTTTTCAGTCTTTCTACGACCATCGGTTCGGAAGTTAGACCGAACATATGGCTGAATAGCCCAGCGGGGCGAGGGTTAAAGACCGATGTGGGCCTTCAGAGGATTTAGTGTCTTTAAAGGCCTATATCTATGGACCCTCATACCAATATAGGCATTCAGGGGACATCAGGCCCCTTTTCAGAAAAAAACATCAATTATACATGCCTTACGGTTTAACCCTCGCCGGCCGAGGGGGGGGGGGGGGGGGCGGGTGCCGCCACCATAGTTTTTCTTCGCGATAGCTCCGAACACGCCGGTGATAGAGGGCTGAAACTTGGTATACCTGACTTTTGATTCAAGCCAGATCTGTTGACACCAATCGCATTTTCGGGTCAGCTCAGGTCACTGACCTATGACGTCATACGTGAACCTCTGCACGGTCTTCAGATGTCGCAACTTCGCAACGCCCTCACTGCCAGAAGAGCTTTCACAGGAAGTTGAAACTTGCAGGATCAGTATCCATTAGGAGTCTCACAAGTCACAACTTGTATGTCTCGGATTTTTCTTATAGGTCATATGAGGCCAGCTCATTTTCGTGACCTCACCATTACAAGTTAAGGGAAAATGAAAACTGCCAATCTGTCGCCGGGAACGATCTCCAACTATCTCAAGCAAACAAAATCGTGATTTCATGCACTCTCTGCAAGGTTCGATGCGTTACTTTTGAAATGTTGACCTTGCGTGACGTCATTTATGACGTCACTAGGGTCATATTAGTTTTTCGTCAATAGCTCCCGATCAAATTGAGCTAACGGGTCGGGAAAGCCACCAATGGACTCAGGAAGACCTGCTGAATCGAACAATATGCAACATGACCTCCTTCGACCAATTTCATGACCTGGGGGCGATGACCTGACCATCACCCGAGGTCAACACGCTAAGATGACCTCACCCAAACAAAAAGCATATCATTCGACGCGCCAAAGCGAGGCGAACACGATGCTGCCACCATCGCGGCTATGCGGCCGTTTTTGCGAAGTTATCCACCAAAAACGGAACCGTACCTTGGGGCACTTGACCTGACCTGAGAGGTCCCTCCATTGGCCGGCGCGTATGTAGAAAACCAATAGGTCGGCGAGGGTTAAACAATGACATGTTACTGCCGTTATTTAGGCAAGCACGGTATATGTGGTTAGGGACTGTGTCTCTGGCTGATTTCATAGTGACGTGATTGCGGGATATTTAATACAGGCTCGGTTTTACCGAAAGGACGCGTAACAACATCACATCTCACTTATCTGCACTCCGCTACAGGCCGGACAGAACCACTTGTGTGTATGTTTCTAGAGCATTATCAGTGTAGAGGATATCGATCTCTGACCTGTTTACGCAATTCAAGCTGTTTGATTTTTCCAATGACGCTAATAGCTCGTATACTCTCCGCAGCTGGTTAAGCCCGTAATGGCCATTTCCCAATTCCCAGCTTATCTAGCTTATAGGGGGGGACGTTGGACCCCATCCCTTCGGGAGTTATGTTGCGAATTGCCGCCATTTATGCGAGCTATTCATGCGAAAAAACTGAGGAAGGGGTCCATTCGACTCCCCACCCCAATAAGTGTAAGGTTTAACATGCATGACCGTCGGTGGCCTTGGAGTAGAACTGTGCCTAATTTTCAAAATTTCACAAGGGAATGCACTATATCTGGGCATACGTGAACGGCGACCGTATGTAGGTGCAGGTAATAATGTTGGAGATAATTGCGGTAAACGGTAAACTTGAACCGTATGTAGGTGCAGGTAAAATGTTGGAGATAATTGCGGTAAACGGCGCGGTCCAGTTATGTTAATAGTAGATACCAGCATATAGCTTGAAATCGAGCGCGTTAGTGCAGGCAGATCGGGTATCTCAAACGACCATGCCGATACTGCAATGCGGCATGCACCGCATGACTGTCGCTGTGACAACTGATGACTGTTTAGTCTGCCGGTCCTTTGTGCATGAGCGATCAATGAGCTTGCAGATCAATGTTCCTCACGAGTGGCGCTGTTGCCCGGTTACAATCTGACACAGGTCAGCAGACATTTTCGGATCAGCTTCGCACTATCGCTTCGAGGAGCGGCGTATCCGCATCTGAGACTGGGACGGAATATAAATTGGAAAAGGTGCAGCAACAGGCGATCGACAGTGTTAGCTACATCATTACATTTCCATTGCGCTCATCCAAGGTGAGTCTCCTTCACGATAGGATTATACATATATGGGTGGGATAGGCCAATCCTTGATGTGCTGTGTAATTCGCCTACATATAAGAAATAATGGTAAACTGAACTAGTTTGGCGAGAGAACAACACGTGTCCCGCCTAACATAAGACAAACCAGTGATGCACTCAAGGTTTGCGCTTAAAAAACACTGTGTGTAAATACAATCCTTGTCTCACAGCGTAATACGTGGTAGGCACTGGTGGAGTCAAAAAGTAGTTTTAGGTGCTACAAAGGCGGGGCATGCTCCCCAAAAGTTATAAGACTTATAAAACTCCTCGGATTTCGCTTCAACTTGCTTTGCTAACGATTTTAAACCGCGCCGTGCTGGTGGTCTGAGTTTTCCATGTAGTACTGGGGGAGGGGGGGGGGACATTTTTTCACGCTCACCCCCATGTAACTCGGCTCTTGGGCCACGTAGCGTCACGCATTAACCCGCGCGGGGCTGGGGTCTCCAGCCGAACGCGCGGGGCTGGGGGGGGGGGGGTAAATTTTACCCCCTGTTATCTCCCGAACTAATGGTCCGATTTGGAAAATTCAAACGCCAATCGAAAGCTCTCATCACGAACTACTAAAAACATGTACTTAATTTAAAGTTTGAGGTCAAGGTCAAGGTCAGGTCAAGGGTACAAATTGCAAGTTTCTACAGTATCGGCCTTGCACCGTAGTTGCCGAAGAATGGAGTCATGGACTGAGACTGATCGCCCAAAACGTGTTCTTAGGCTACCAAGACAATATTAGTTGCATACAATATCATTCAGAGGTCAAGGTCAAGGTCAGGTCAGGTCAGGTCAGGTCACCAAAAAACAAAATATAGAAAAGGGCATGTGCGACACATGTTTTATGGGTCATTTTACTCATAGAATTCAATAGGCACACTCAATAAGTGATATGGACCACCTCTGGATGAATTTCAGGTCGAGGTCAGGTCAAGGTCAGGTCAAGTGAGGTCAAATTTTGAAGTTGGTTGTTAAGGCCTAAAAAGGTGTCTATCTGATGCAGTTTTTCACGGCGAATCGAATGGTGCTATTTTTGTTTCATTACGAGGTCTAGAACTTCCAAAAAAGTCATTTTTCAAAAAAATTGTGTGTCGTGACGTCATAAAATTTTGAATAACTCCCACATTTTTGAACCGATTCTTCTAAAATTTGGTATGTAGGTGCACATAGACCACTTCTCTGACATATATTCCGGTTTTTTCGATAGACTCAAAATTTTGGATTTTATAATGATTTTCCCAAAAAAATCAGTTTTTTGAAAAAATTTAGGCCAAAATCCAAAATTTTCAAAAAACCGAGATAGCCATTTGATAGACAAAGTAAAATTACGTATAACCTTTTTGTTACGTCTTGATTCCTTTAAAAATGAAGATGTTAGCGGCGTTTGAACTTTTGCCGTTTTTGAGGCGAAAATGGCGAACATGACGTCACTAAAACGTCAATTTCTCAAAAATTTTCCGACGGATTTCGCTCAAATTTTCAGGGAAGGTGTCAAATTGATGTAAGAAAAGGTACTGAAAGTTTGGCGGCGCTGCGCGCCGCCGTTTTTGAGATATCGCAAAAATTCGCGAGGGGGGGTAAAATTTACCCCCCCCAGCCCCGCGCGGGTTAAGCGGCATTCGAAAGAGCGTAAAAAATCATGACGAAAATATTTAAGTCATTTCTTAGGTTAGGTAAAAGATCAGGTCAAAAGAAGTAGTCAAATGTCAAATTTCGCCTATTTCGACAATTTTCGACATATTGGTGCACAACTCGGAAATGAATAAAGCTACAGCGGCACAGAAAAGCGCATTCGATAGCTCTTTAAACGTTCTCTCTGTAAATGGCAGGGGTGTAGTTTTATATCTCTTTGTGGGGGCATATGCACCCACAATCCTGAATCATTCCCCCACAATGATGAAAATGCACCCACAACAAGTATCAAGTGTCCTTTCGAGAGCACGGCGCCTTTCGCATGCTCTAACGGCGTCCTCCTGACCGTCTCGCGCTCCTGGATAACAGCGTTTTTAATCACTCGGCGCCCTTCTGGGTGAATGGCGCCCTTTTGACAGCACCGCGCCATTCTCATGGTCTAACGGCGCCCTCCTGACCGTCTCGCGCCCTCTCCACCGTGCATCCCTCGACTGTGCGGCGCCTTTCTAGGAGAATGGTGCCCTTTTCATGGTCTCACTGCGCCCTCGTAACCGTCTGGCGCCCCTACGTCCCCACCAACTTAGCATTACTGACTATGCGGCGCCCTTCTGGCCTCTCAGCGCCCCCATGGACCACGTAGCGTTTTCAATCACTCGGCGCCCTTCTGGAGAAAGGCGCCCTTTTCATGGTCTCATGGCGCCCTCGTAACCGTCTGGCGCCCCTACATTTCGCGCCCCTCTACATTTTTTCTTGACGCCCTTTCGGTCACTTTACACTTTTAACCGTGTATTTGCTTAGTCAGACATGTCACTTAAAGCGCCCTTCGGCTAGCAATGTAATCAAATTCGGTGTCAATTTAGGCTCTCACATAAAGAATAGGTCTATTGCGCCCCCCAAAATGGCCTGGCGCCCCTACAGGTGCGCACCCACAATCATTTTAGGAAAATCAAACCCCTGGTAAATGGCCTTTAGATTTGAGCTAAGATTGATGTTTTAGCCTCCAGAGATCAAAAAATCATGAAAAGGCCGTTTGACGAAAAACGTTTTTCTGTAACAAGCTTTCACCCAAGAAAGATACGACATTGCTTTTACCAGCATTGGGTTTCTCCCGTCGAGAGGCGTCATATAAACTACACATTGACCTTGAAAGGTCATTTTCAAAGTTTGACCGAAGAGCAAGGTAATGACCTTACCGGGAAGTGTCATGCTGCATTTCAGTCGATTCATATAGTCGAGCTGAACTCATGTAATGTAGTTGCATCGCCTAGCATGCGTCCATCAAAAGTTATTTAAAAAAAAAACTGCCGGAGACCTTCTGTGACCTGTGATATCCTTAGGTTCTGCTTTAGTGTGTCATGTTCACCTGTTAACCACTGTTTGAGTGTTCAGTTTGACTTTATACAAAAGAGTTGCCTTTCAATTTTATCCCATTGACTTACAATGGGAGGGTTGCAAAATTGACTTGACCTTAGGTCACCGATATGAAAGCTCCGAGACATGCATTTATACAGATTGTTACTCTTAACCTTCGCCCCAGTGGGGGGGGGGCATATGTTACCAGCCTGTCGCGTTTTTTCGTATAAATAAAAACCTAGCCTTTGGTACATCAATTTTGGACAATGTGTGAAATTTTTGACCCCAGGTCATGTCAGGTCAGGTCACCAGGTCAAGTTAACTGACCAAGCCTAAAAAAGTTTGCAATCATGTCCAGCCTGCAGTGTTTGTCAGAGAGGTTTTAAACTTAAGGTGGATTACATGATGTTATGGGTGCGTACAATTTGTATATCTCGGATTTTTTTTATATGCGTGACCTAAGGCCAGGTCAGTGGCGTGACCTTACCATTATGTCAATGGAGAAAAACGAAAATGCCTCTAGATCCGTGTGTACGCATAGGAACAGTCCAAATATTTCAGGATAACAATGATTTTGACCACCCGTGACGACCAAGGTGTCTTTTTTGCTGATAGCCTCTTGAAAGGTCATCCGAGGTCATTTGAGGCTACAAACAGTTTTTTGCCAATAACTCTCGATTGGAAGAAGATAGAACGCTGGGGTTGGCCTCATTGTGTTTGTATTGCCAAGACGCATCGACTGATATGCAACATGACCTTTTCCGGTCAGGTCATGACCTTGACCTGAGGTCAAATTTTGAAGTTGACCTTTCAAGGTCAAATTATTGTTCATTCGACGCGTCTCGGCGAGAGGAACACGATTCTGGCATCAGAAATGTCCTAGCTTTTTTTAGTCAAAAGTTATTGTCGAAAAACACTTTTCTTAAAAACAGCTATTTTTGGAGTTTTTGCCCTCTGGAGGCTAAACTGTTGACCTGAGGTCATTTTTGATAATGACCCTATCAAAAGAAGAGTTCAAAAGCTATCGATTGCTATTCCCAGCGTTTTCTAGCTATCATAGTTCCTGAGATAATGGCATGTATTCTGAAAAATATAATGACAATTCGCAAATTTTGACCTTTGATGACCTCTGGCGACCCTAATATTGCTCTGAGATGAAAAATGACCGAAATACTTTCAAACGTACGCATCAAGAGCTATCGACTGCTTTTTACCGCGTCTTTCTAGCCCTCTTAGTTTTTGAGTTAGAGGTGGGTGGTAACATATGCCCCTCCCCCACTAGGGCGAAGTTGGCTGAGACCGCCACTGGGGCGCGGGTTAACAATCGCTGTAAGTAAACTACAACACACTTTTATCAAACTCGGTTGTTGCGGGAGGGACAAACGCCTCTGCACATAGCCCTCGGTCTCTAGCCCGGTTTCCATGGGCACCTGTGATCCGGATCAGCAAAAGTGGATTAGCTAATCCATTACAGTTAGCCAATACATGAAAATAAGAAAAAGGGATCAACTGACAAGCCTAATCCACTCTGAATTACAGCCTGCAACGAAAAAATCGAGGAATATACGATATAAATTGCTGATCCGGACCACGAGTGACCATGAAACGTCGTCTCTGACTCTGTCTCGTCTCTGTGCCTGTCTCTGTGCCTGTCTGTCCCAATGTCTCTGTCCCAATGTCTCTGTCTCCGTCTGTCTGTCTGTTTGTCTGTTTGTGGACGTCAAGGCCTCTGCCTCTCTTTCTCTCCCCCCTCTCTCTCTCTCTCTCTCTCTCTATCTCTCCTTAGTCGCTATATCCTAAATTTAGATAGATAAATAGATATAAAGATAAATAAATAAATAGAGAGAGATAGAGAGAGAGATAGAGAGAGGGTGAGGGAGAGAGGGTGAGGGAGAGAGGGAGGGAGAGGAAGGGGAGTGAGAAGAGAGACAGAGAAGTTTTGAAGGAGGCTCTACGGTTAAGCATGTAATTTGTGCATTCAATTGTACATATATTCTGCAGTCTGCTTTTACATTTGAAGATTTCGCACACAACTGCAAAAACTGTTACACAGAACTGTGTTTGTGGTTGTCGTATGGTTAACCCGCGCCCCGTTGGGCTCTGCCGAGCAACGCGCCCGGTTGGGGGGGGGGGGGCATTTTGGCCCCCCCTAAGATCTCGAGAACCACGCAACATAGCGACAAGCGGTAAACGGCGTTGGATAGCCCCAACGGGGAACTACCTTGTGACCCAATTTTATTGACCTAGGTCAAACCGATGACGTCACAGGTCAGGTCAAAGGTCCAATTTTCACCGTTTACAGGCACTTCAAGAAATGCGTTGTAAAATCGAGTAAAATGCATTTCATTGAAAATCATCGATGGGGAAATGTTCTTCAAACACATATTTTGCTATTTCAGGTCACTGATACCAGGTCAGGTCACAGAGGTCAGGTCACGGGGGGGTCACAATATGAAAGTGTCGTGTGATACATGTTTTATGGTCCATTTTACATGACAAATGCGATTATATGGGTCAGGCAGTCTTTGGGCCAGCTTAGATCACGTTTTGGTCAAGGTCAGGTCAAGGTCAGGTCAAGGTCAGGTCAAATTAGGTCAAATTTCAAAGTTAATATTTTTGCATAAAATGGGTATCGAATCGATGCAGCTCGTCACGGGGAGTTCAATGGTGGTCTTTGTTTTGCCGTACGAGGTCTAGAATTGCTAAAAATTGAGTTCAAAAATTTGACGTCATCATTTTTGAACAGTTTTTTCGCTATAACTTGGTCAAAAAACGAGATATCGATCTGAAATTTGGTATGTATACAGAAGAGCGCTGGGACTATCACATATATTCCGGTTTTTTCGAAATTCGGAAAATTTTTGGATTTTTTCAACGTTTTTCTAAAAAAAATCAATTTTTTGATTTTTTTTGGGTCAAAAACCAAAAATTTTGAAAATCCGAGATAGCAGTTTTGTAGCGCCGCTTTTTGTCTACCATACCATATAAAGAACTTTGAAATTGCTTGATAACTGTAGATTTGGTGAGCGTTTCAAGATTGCATGTTTTTTGCTCATTTTTGCTCGAACATGACCTCAGTTTGACCTCAATAACTCCTGACCTAAGGTGACCTAAGACTTGAAATTTGGTGTGAAGGTGTCAAATTGATGCCCGAGAAGGTACTGAAAATTTGGCGGCGCTGCACGCCGCCGTTTTCTTGCTATTCAGGAAAAACCACAGGGGGGGGCCAAAATGCCCCCCCCCCCAACGGGGCGAGGGTTAAGGTAGTGGTAGCCGTAGGCAGCTCACCGTATATAACCGCATGCCTACCTGTCTTTGGACTTGGCTCTGCACTTCTTCCGTTTTCATGGAACACAAAGAAATTTCTCTTGTGTCAGTCGGTGACGGATATTCGAAACACATAAATTTGGATTGACGTGTCCAATTGTTGTGTGATGGGGTACGAGGTCGTGCTTTCGCACGCCAGGGATAAGACCAAAAGCAAGGTGTGAATTTATAACGTCTACAAGGTAGGAGCACCTTATGTTCAACCGAATAAGTAAGTGCCAGCTGTCATTTGTAAGTACTTTACTTAGCAAGCTTAAGATCTGTCAAGCACATTTAACCCTATTCCTGGCGGGCTCCGCCGGGACAAGAAACTGGCGGGGGGGGGGCCGATTCGGCCCCCCTTCAGATCTCAAAAACTACACATCGCAGCGACAAACGGTAAACGGCATCGGATACGCACGGTCAAGATCTACAATTTTTACTAAGGTCATTTTCAGGTCAGGTCAAAGATGACGTCACAGGGGTCGAAAAAGTCAAAATGGCGGCGCTAGATATGGAGAGAGTTTTTCTCGAATAAGTTTCGAATTAATCAAGATAGGAACAAACTAAGGGCATCATCGTGATCCTCTCGTCAATCCGCATCGAATGATATATATGTTGACCTCGAAAGGTCAAGGTCAAAGGTTGACCTCAGGTCACGTGACCTCGAGGTCATCATGTATATCATTCGATGCGTCTTGACGAGCTGAACACAACGAGACCATCCACGCGTCTGTATCTTGTTCCTGTACGGAGTTATTGGCCAAAAACCTTTGGTGACCTTTGATGACGTCACATGACCTCACAGCTGCCCAACAGCAAAACAGACCTCAAGGTAGTGAAGGTTGATCGTATATGAAGTCATGTATGGTATATGGGGCCATTCCGACCCGTTTTAGGGGTAAAAACAGGGAGTTGATTTTCCCCCCATTGACTTACAATGGGGAGGTCGCGAAACTGACTTGACCTTAGGTCACCGATATCGAAATTCCGAGATGTACAAATTGCACATACTGGTACCCTAACTAAAGCCTGACGAGAAGAAATTGATCGGTCAAAAACTCTAGCTCTGGCGTGATTACAAACTTCTGAGGTAGGGTCACCAAACCGCCTCTGGTGACCTGACCTGAGGTCAGATCAACTCAAAATTTTCAGACATGTTGCGTAGAAGCCTTTTAGGAAAAGTCAGAAAATTTGAGCTTCCTAGCTCAACGCGTTTGGGAGAAATAACCAAAAAACCTCAGGGGGGGGGGGGCTCCTGAGGCCCCCCCCCCCCCCGCCAGGAATAGGGTTAAAACCCGCACAACCGCAACTAGTTATATCTTTAGTGAATTACTGCGGTAAGTCAGGCTCTGTTCTCGCGCTGGATAACGATCCTCCTGCTAACAACTTGGTTACACGGCCGCAGCGAAGGCGACGCTCGTGGCGACAACCAGCGTGTGCGACTGCTCCAAGGCAGTCGGGTGACTGCCGCCTGACGGACCGCCGACTGCTCAGTCCGCAGACATGGCGGGGATTGATATAACTCCCGACGAACTTGAACGGATACTGCAGCTGCTCAGTTCTCCATCAGCCGGCGACTTCTTCGGATCCGTGAAGGTATAGCGACAAATTGATTGGACAGTTTGTTGACTGGAGGTAGGAGCTGGGTGCTATTAGCTATTAACCCGCGCCCCACTGGGGGGGGGGGGGGGCTATTCATTGCCCCCTCCCGTTTTTCTGCAATAACTTCCAAACCGCTTGACATATTGACGCCAAACTTTCAGTACCTTCGGCTACATCAATTTGACACCTTGTGTCAAAATATGAGTTTCGTAGCTACCATAGGTCGGCCGGAAATGACGTCAGAGTGACGTCATGTTCGGCCGATTTCGACGCAAAACATTGAACCACGGCAATCGCTCCCAAGAGCTCAGTTTTTAAGCTAGATCCAATTCCTTTGCATGAGAGGACTCAGCATAGATTGCGCTATCAAACTTAAATCTCAAATTTTCAAAATTGTCAAATTCAGAAAATTATAAATAATAATATTCAAAATTTATATTTTTTGTTTTTTTCAAAAACTTTTTGACTTTTCGAAAAACCCGGAATATATGTGATAGATTACATGCTTATAATTTACTCTAGCAAGTTTTAGATAAATATCTTTAAAAAATGACCAAGTTATACGCATTATTGCAAAAAAATACAATAATAAATTTTTCAAATCAATTTTCCAGTACGTATTTGACATCGTACATTAATATAAATAGTACCATCATGTTCCTGAGCTCAAACTGCATCCAGTAGACACCTTTTTGTTGAAAAAAAAAAATTAACTTCAAAATTTGACCTGTTTTGACCTGAAAGTGACCTGACCTGAGCTAAATTCAACACAAAATGACCTCGAATGACACAAACGACATCAAATTGACATGGTGACCTGACCTTAAAAGGTAAGAGGTTCAAACTTGCACACCATGTGTAAAATTGATGAGAGAATAGTCGTATCAAGTTTCTACGCGCCGCGGTTTTCCCGCTATTCGCGAAAAATCTCAGGGGGGGGGGGGGTGGATATCCCCCCCGTCGGTGCGCGGGCTAAGTTTTTGTCAAATTTAAATTGAAGAAGTAACACAAAAATAGGTGTTAAAATAGTCAATAGTGAAGTGTAAAGAAATCGTTTACTAGAAAATAGAACCGATGTACGCAAAACTTAAGTAACATTCCAACTTGTCATCAATTTTCAAAGTTGACGCGCGAATAATGGCCCGACAGCAAACGTCAAATATCATTCAGTGAACGATCAAAGATCTGAACCATTTTTCTTCATTATAGGAGCCTACTCTGAAGTCTATGAGCCGAACCGAGCTCGCCGATTTGCATCTCAGTCTTCTTAATTTGGAGCGAGCTGAGGAAGAGAAACGACAAAAAAGTGTGCGAGAAGACGCTCCACTGGAATTGATGGTCCATCAAACGCTGCTGGATGAGGCCATTCTGATGGACAAATTTAAAAGACGCATCAAAAAGCACAGCATAGAAATAGGCAACAAAGTAGTCATCTCGGCTCATCTTGTAGATCCATCTAAATATGACCCAGAAGAAGACGGCTTCCTGCTCTATGCCTTACCTGGCAACACTGCTGTGGTGACTGGGGTCACGGAAACAGAGATCGCACTGTCATACTCACGCAAGCCAGAGCTTCTTAGCATCGGAAATTCTGTCTACATCAACTTGGTAGGCCATTCCGACTACCATCAGCTGTCAGCAGTGCTGCGCTGGCTTAAAAATGTCGACATAGGGAATACTGCCACAACACCTGCCGCAGATGTAGTCCGAAAGTTATTCGCAGAAAACGAGACATCGTCTGCTAGTTATGAGTTGGACACTCCCGATGTAGCACCACTCACCTGCGTAAGTAGTTCTTTGAACCCTTCACAGCGTCAGGCGGTGGCTCTGGCGCTCCGGGATCGGCCGCTGACCGTCATCCACGGCCCGCCCGGCACCGGCAAGACCACCACCGTCGTGGAGGTGATCATGCAGCACGTGAAGCGGGCTCAGCGCGTGCTGGTCTGCGCGCCCTCCAACAAGGCCGTTGACAACGTGCTGGAAGGTGTCTGGAAGCAGATCGTGAAAGCAGACTTCGGTCTGAGCATGAATCGCGTTATTCGTCTTGGGCAGCTGGAACGAATGCAAGCAAATCTGAGAGGGTTCTCATTAAAGGCTCGGATGAACAACTCAGAGGAACTTCGTATGCAGTCGGAAACAATGACAAGAAAGACCAAAATGGTCAGAATGTTGAACGAAGCCAAGGTGGTACTGAGTACTCTGACGTCTGTGCGCAAAGTGGAGCCCATGGTTGACGATGTGTCCCGGTTCGACCTCTTGGTGATCGACGAGTGCAGCAATGCGACGGAGGCCGCCTGCTGGCTGGCCATCCCGCTCGCCAAGAAGGTGATGCTGGTGGGCGACCCGTGCCAGCTGCCGCCGACCATTCTCAGTCAGGAGGCGGCCAGCCGCGGTCTGGCCGTCTCGCTGATGGAGCGGCAGATAAAGCTGCATGGTGAGGGTATCGTCCACATGCTGGACACCCAGTACCGGATGCACGCAATGATCCAGGAGTGGTCCTCGCAGAACCTGTACGGCGGCAGGCTCAAGGCGGCACCGACAGTCGCCGGCCGCCTGTTGACTCATCTGCCCAGCGTGCGGAGCACGAATCAGACGCAGCCCACCCTGATGCTCGTAGATACAGCTGGCTGCAGGCTACTTGAATCCCAAGACGCCAAGACCAAGTCCTACTGCAACAAAGGCGAGGCGAATCTCGTGGTGTGTCATGTCTCGTCGCTGGTGAAGGCCGGACTGCCGACTGACTCCATCGGCATCATCACGCCGTACAAGCAACAGGTGGGGCTGATCGCTGGCCGTCTGCGCAAGGCAAATTTGAACGTGGAGGTGAACTCTGTGGACGGGTTCCAAGGTCGCGAAAAGGAGGCCATCCTGCTCTCTCTGGTGCGCTCCAACCCGCGCCGCCAGGTGGGCTTCGTGGGCGACCGGCGGCGGCTGAACGTGGCGGTGACTCGCGCGCGGCGTCACCTATACGTCGTCTGCGACACATCCACCGTGTGTCAGGATCGCACGATTCGCTCGCTGGTCAGTCACCTGAGGAGGAATGGAGAGCTGCGTGAGACCAGCGGCAAGCTCTGTCCGCATGGCAAGGCCTGCCAGGTCGTCGAGGACGACGATGACGTCGACGATCTAGGTGTCAGACTCGGAGCGACAAACCTGCTGCCGTAGGACCATATGCGCGAGGACACCGCTTGATGCCCGACGCTTCTTGTTCTTTGTTAGTCGCTGGCTAGGCGGCAATCTGGTTCAAAGAGAATGGCATACGTTAATGAAATTTAAAAGATAAAATCTCCAAAGCTGGCTGAGCATGAAGTGTTCATAAAATTTAGAAACTTCACTCAACGTAGTAAAGAAAAACGCATTTAATTCGATGTGCAATACGCATTGACGTGATCAGCAAAATGGTGTTTAAAGTTTTACTCATTCCTTATTGGGACATAAGTTATAGGACCGAAACCTAGGGCACGTTCTATCGAAGTTTGGAAATTGTGAGCCACAAACCGCTTTTATATTGATCTAGAGCCATACAATTTGTACAGTTGTGAAATTTCCTATAGGTTGACCTAACATCCAAATTTACTGTTTCTATAAGTACCGTATAGGAACCTATCGTCAGGGGTCGTGTCTCATTGTCGTCTCATTGCTGTCCTCGGTATGGAAAAAAGTGGCCGTGCGATGTTCACTAATAGAATTTTGAAAGAAATATTTGCTTCTTCCTCAAAGTCGTAATCCTTGAAGTGTGGTGACAACCCTCGGACGGCGGGCGCAGTCCGGACGGGCGAGAGGGCCGCCCCCCCCCCCCCCGGAGGCAGGCGGGGCGACCGGGCGCGCCAAGGGGGAGGCAGGGCGGCGGGGGGGGGGGCTCAGACGGATGCCGAGCCTCTCCATATCCGAGCCACGTGAATCAAGCACCGCCGCCACCCAGCCGTGGTGCGCCACGATGAGAAAAAGCCTGACCCGCCCCCAGTACCAGGACCGGTGCTCCGGTGCGGGCTGGCCGCGTCTCCAATTATGAGCAGGCCCCTGGCCTCCTCCCGCTCTCGTACGCCAAAATGAGGTGACGAATCGAGCGGAATCTGAATCTCCTCGAGCCAGAGCCGAACCGTGACGGGGACGGGACGCCGAGGCCTAATTGCGATACAGTGGGCAATTGTGTTTAGGAGTTTGGTTAGAGAGGTCCGGTCAAATCTGACCACTGCCTGACGGACTTTTCCTCAACCGGCTCATTCCCAGAACTTGGCAGCAACTGGGAAGTTTCGCTCGGTCGTTTGGATTAAAGGGACTATCCCACCTTTAACATGGGGTTTGAGTTGAGATAGCCAAGTTTGCGGCGAGGTTCAGAAACCACTATCTATCTAGGTTGTAACCCCCGCGGCCTCTTGGTGTTGAAGAAATTCGTTCCCTTCATTTGAAAATGGGCCTTGTACAAGGCCCTATCTTCAACATGGAGCGACTGTTAGTGTGACGTCACCTCGTTTAGTCATTCTGATTTAAATGGGTTTGTTCGTTGAAAAAATCGCTTAAAACTTGGTCTGAACTTTGCTGTGGTGCCTACATGGAGTAAAAAGAATCAGCTTTATGACAGTAATGTGGCCTGGGGAAGGAGGTAATTTTGGGCTGTGACGTCACATATTTGAAAGTTTGTGTTTGAAATATGGGAAGCCTAAGATGTTTAATGAAAAATAAATGCCAGAACCGTGTTCCTGGTCATCCAATCTATAAAGTCGGGCACAATTTAACTGGTTTTAACAACATTTTAGAAGGTGGGATAGTCCCTTTAACCCGCGCCCCAGTGGCGGTCTCCGCCAACTTCGCCCTAGTGGGGGGGGGGGGGGGGCATATGTTACCACCCACCTCTAACTGAAAAACTAAGAGGGCTATAGAAAGACGCGGTAAAAAGCAGTCGATAACTCTCAATGCGTACGTTTGAAAGTATTTCAGTCATTTCTCATCTTAGAGCAATATTGGGGTCACCAGAGGTCATCAAATGTCAAAATTTGCCAATTGTCATTATATTTTTCAGAAAACATGCCGTTATCTCAGGAACTATGGTAGCAGAAAAACGAATGAAAAAGCAATCGGTAGCTTTTGAACTCTTCTTTTGATAAGGTCATTATCAAAATTGACCTCGGGTCAACGGTTTAGCCTCCAGAGGGCAACAACTCCAAAAATAGCTGTTTTTACGAGAAGTGTTTTTCGACAATAACTTTCCACTACAAAAAGCCACGACGTTTCTATTGCCAGAATCGTGTTCCTCTCGCCGAGACGCGTCGAATGAACTATAATTTGAACTTGAAAAGTCAACTTAAAAATTTGACCTCAGGTCAAGGTCATGACCTGACCGGAAAGGTCATGTTGCATATCAATCGATGCGTTTCAACAAGACAAACACAATGAGATCGTCCCCAGCGTTTTATCTCTTTCCAATCGCGAGTTATTGGCAAAAATATGTTTGTAGCCTCAAATGACCTCAGATGACCTTTCTAGAAGCTATCAGCAAAAATGACACCTGGGTCATCACGGGTGGTCCAAATCATTGTGATTCTGAAATATTTGGACTGTTCCTATGCGTACACACGGATCTAGAGGCATTTTCATTTTTCTCCATTGACTTGTAATGGAAAGGTCACGCCACCGACCTGACCTTAGGTCACGGATATAAAAAATTCCGAGATATACAAATTGTAGGCGCCCATAACAGCATGCAATCCACCAAGTTTTAAACCTTTCTGACAAACACTGCAGGCTGAACATGATTGCAAACTTTTTTAGGCTGGGTCAGTTAACTTGACCTGGTGACCTGACCTGACATGACCTGGGGTCAAAAATTTCACACATTGTCCAAAATTGATGTACCAAAAGCTACCCCAAGCGGCGCGTCGCTAGCGCCGCGGTTTCTTATTCACACGCAAAAAACGCGACAGGGTGGTAAAACATATGCCCCCCCCCCCTGGGGCGAAGGTTAACGCTGTGCAAGCCAGCGTTACGGCGGATGTATATAGATACATGGGCCTGATCCGCCTTTAATGTGACTATCCCACCTGCGTCGTTTTTGTTACGTCATCAAGGCAGAGGCGGAGCTTTTCCAGGGAACTTGGTGCTGAAAAAGTTGTCAAGCATACATACGATGTCCGATTGTTAAGTTGAATTAAGTGCTGCTCCGAATCGATTCTTATCATTAACAGAGGCAATACTTTGCATTATACAGACATTTCAAAGCTCCTCAATGCGAAAAGAAATGATTTTTAAAGCAACAAAGTCTTATAAATCAGCTGAAATTGATGGGAAAAAAACGCTTACCACTTATTGGTAGGAAAAAATGGCAAGTTAGTAAAAATTTGGAATCCCATGAAGTTCTGCGCGTATGATCCCCTTAGCTTATGTAGTGTAATGCAGAGTGCATAGCCATGACCAAGATTATGTAAAAGGTTTGTAAATAGTTAAATTCGCACTGACGTCATGAAATCTAAGAAGCATTCAAATGTATCAGTCCCCTAAAAACAAAAGTTGTACTCTTCGAAATTAAATATTTTCAAATCCAAATAGCCAGGGATCCCAATTAGGCTATTACCAACTCAAAACTAATGTAGAGATGGGATGGTCACTTTGTCTCGCTTCATGTCCCGGAGCTCAGCCCTCTGACCTGCCGGGTCCTCGCCATCGGGATAGGCCCAGTGTGCGCCACTAGTGTCATCTGGGGTCAGTGAGAGCAAGCGTGCGCCTTTCCTACTTTGACTTGGTGGGTACAGGAATCGTTGCGCAGTATTGCGGTATATTACAGACCGTATGAAAACCCAGTCCGTTTGCAAACGGCCTGGCCCAGTCAGGCCGTTTGAAAACGGCCTGAAAAAGCCGGCCGTTGGCAAACCGCCTGAAATATCAGGCCGTATGAAAACGGCCTAGGCAGTTTGAAACGGCCTAGACAGTTTGAAAACGGCCTAGTCAGTTTTCAAACGGTCTGGCGAAGTACAACACCCTCTGAAGATTGAACTTAATGGATCCAGGTTGGTCGATGATCAGGTTGCATCCATGTGAATGCTTGCGCATTCCATGCCGAATGACTCGTCTACATACGTCGAACATTTTCTTACTGTATTGATGCTCGGCCCGGCCGTTTTTCGACAATATTACTAATTATACAAGTTCACGGTCCGCCTGTGTACGGCCATCCAGTTGATAGAGCCTGGTGAAGCCACTACTGGTGTGGTGAGGTCTGGTGAAACGCATCACTACAAGACTCACCGATTATTTTGCGGCATAAAACGCCGGAACGCGCAATGGACATCAGAGTTCACATCAGTGGCGCGGGAACCGCGGGGGAGGGGGCTAGCGGGGCTGAGCCCCTCCAACTTTTCGGCTGGGGGGAGGGGGGCTCGTAATGTATTTGAGCCCCCCCCCCCCCCAGCTGGAGGAATCGAAATCGGAAATCTACCAACATAATTTCATAGATTCATACATAGGCGCGGGAACCGGGGGAGGGGCAGTGGGGGAAGCTTGCTCCCACAGCTCTGGGGCCGTGGGGGCGGTGCCCCACAACTTTTCGTGAGGTCAGGAACCGTTGGAGCAGCTTGTCCTCCCCAAATCAGGGGTTGTGGGTCACAAAGGAAGAAAGCATGTAAGTGAAACATCCACCTCTTCCACTGGCTCGGCAACTCATTTGGCAGATTAAAACCTATATTCCAGGCTGCCAAAACGGTAGTTTCTTCACTCAGCTGAGACGGAATATCTGACTTTTTTTTTGCAAATATTTTCGTTTTTTTTGTTGAAAAGGCCAAGGTCTGAAAAATAAGTGGCCTAAAACCGGTGAGAAAACTAGATTTGGGGGTACCCTAGGTTGATCTTTATTATGGTTCAGCCCCCCCCCCCCAGTCTGGAAGAAGTTCCCGCGCCACTGGTTCACATTAGAGTCCTCACCGCGCCCGGTCGACCGCCGGCGGCTGGCCGGTGGCGTACGCCGGCAAAGCCTGACCATTGCGGTGGAAGGCGAAACTTTGAAGTCGGGGGAAGCCCGGGTCGACCGGGCGCTATACGGGCCGGACCTCAGTTCTGCTAATCTCTTCCTGACCAGGCCTGCATTCGTATATCGGGAAAATCAGGGAGAATTGTCCGGAACTAGCGAGAATCATCGGGGATCACGAACGGTATCGCGATAACGAGACATGTTGAAGATAGGCGCTCAACAATAATTTTCCGACGGAGAATATCTGAGTGACAATATTTTTCCGGATGCCGAATGCACCTCAGGATTTCATGGTGCCATGTAATGTCATGAAACGGTCGTGCTTCGACAAACTCAACATTGTCCAGCTGTAACTTTATGCAGACCAGGGCCTCGTTTCATAAAACTCTGCCGTAACTTACACCTTTCCGTAATTCACACCCTTTCAAACTACGGAGCGCAAATGAAGCGGTTTCACAAAGCCACAACTGGAATTGTTTACACCTCCGTAACTAAGCACATTTGCGTAGTTGCCGTAATTTATCAAGCGTCCTACAAATTACAATTTCGTGTCAACACTTATTTTTTACGAGAAATTATAAAACAATTATGTTGAATTTTAATCTTAAAAATTATTTATGAAAAAAACAAAATTGATATTGATGACCGTCCCTTATTAAATAAATATATTGAAAACAGCAGAAAGCCAGCTAAGCAGAAGTGCCTTACTACGAAAGTGGCGCGGCGCGGCGAATAAACAAAATTCCGATAGCTGCCACAAAAGGCGACTGGTACAGAAGATTTGCAGTTTCTTTTTCTCATTTTGGCTGTTCTTTCTTCTTCACCGGGCTCAACATGATAAAATATATTAAAAGTTAGCTTCGAATCTTCACATTAATTCAAATTCACGCAACATTTTTGTGCGTAGTTTACACCACTGATATCAAGAACTTGATAAAATATTTGGCGTTAATTACGTCGTTTTATGAAACCCAAATGGCATCAATTGGTCCGGATTCGAGCATTTGCCGTAAATGAAGCTCCGTAATTTCGATGGCGTGAATTACTCCGGTCTCCGGCTTTATGAAACCGAATTGGCATCAAATACGCCAAATCTGGCATAATTGACGGAACGCCGTAAGTAATTCCTTTTATGAAACGAGGCCCAGATTGTTTTCAAAATGCCTAGACCGTTTGCAAACGGCCTGGTGTCTGGAAAGTTGTCATACGGCCTAGACGGTTTGCAAACGGCCTGAAATTTCAGGCGGTTTGCATACAGCCTGGAATTTCAGCCCGTATTCAAACGGCCTGACTTTTCAGTCCGTTTGCATACTGACTGGGCTGTCCAGGCCGTTTGCAAACGGCCTGAATCGGGCCAGGCCGTTTGCAAACGGACTGAGTTTTCATACGGCCTGTGACATATGTACGACAAAAGCCCGGGTTGGGCACCAAAAACAGGTAGAAATTAGTTCTTGTAGTAATCTTTTATTTGTGTGTGTGTGTGTGTGTGTGTGTGTAGTTAGGTTTGTAATGAGTGAGCTATGTACCTACCTTTGTGTGTTTTAATATCCTCTGTTTATGCATTATGCGTGCATTGTTACTTTCGTCATACAGAGGAACTTATTGGAATTACTTGCTGCATGTATAGCCAAGAGGTGAGCCATTTGTTTTATGTCGTATTGAAGTGACTCGTGCTAGCCTCACCATAGTCCTTAAACTGTGAATTGGATGGCGTTGCGGACAACAATGCAGTGCAATGCAGGTTGACTTTCATGCAATAAAAATTTATCCTTTCCAAGTTACACAGACAAACATGCATTGTTATTTGTCAATATTGGACTTATTATTGTCTTGATAAACAAGTGACAGGTCAAAGATCATGAGAATGGGATGAAATTTTCAGAGAATGCCTAGAATTGATTAACTCAAGAATACTGAAAGCTTTGTCGCGATCGGCCGCTTTCTACGCGATTATTCGCGAAAATCCGAAAGGGTTCCAGCCGACGCTCCTATAAGTGCAGTGCAGAGGGTACGATCAGGTCACCAAATACCCTAAAGTGAAGTTTCAGTAATCATTGTGTTTGGTGCCTACGACATTAGTCCAAAAG